>NW_024704804.1:204847-257208 GCF_018977255.1 Callorhinchus milii
ACTGACGAGGAGGGTCCCAGAGGTGCACTAGACCCAGGATTGCATAGGGAGAAGCCGCAACTGCTTACCAAGATGTGGTGAGGTGTAGCCGGGTGGTGTGGCCTCCGTGAGGGGGAGGTGTCGCCTGGGGTGAGCCAGGTGTCCGTTAAGGCCATGATGTCAACGGTCTCATCAAGGATGAGATCGTTGATGACCAGGGCCTCGTTACAGAGGGAGCGGACGTTTTGTAGTCCGACGTGGAGGCAGCGGTTGACAGAAGGTTGTGTGGGAGGGGAGGGGGGTCCAGTTTGTGAGGCAGGGGTGTGGGAAACGGGGATAAGGGAGGACAGGTTGTCTCCACGGGCCTGTGTCCGGGGTGGCTGGTGAGTGTGGTGGGGAATGGGGCAGTCGGTGCAGCTGCTGCTGGACAGCCAACGCTAGTGCCACGGTGAGCCCGGCTGAGGATTCCCAGGCTGGAATAGTGGGAGTGTGTGGGATGGTCTAGTGGGATAGAAGGCGAGAGGTACGGAGAGAGGGGAGGACAGAGCGGGAGAGAAGCAGTGGGTGAAGGGTTTTGTGGGAGAGAGGAGGGGGGAGGGAGGGAGGGGATGTGCGGATGAGGGTCAGAGCGACAGTCATAGTGCGCAATCGCAGATCGGGAATGAGCGGTCAGGTGGATTGCATTAGCCCATAGGCTGGGGCTGGGGCAGCCAACCCAGCAGGACCATGGTGGGCCCTGATGCGAGCCCTGGGGGGTTGGGGGCTCAGAGTGATTTTTTTGCTGTTGTGCGCTCACACTCCTGAAACTAAACTATAACGTCAGCGGTTCCGCCCAACCCCACACACCCCCTACAGCCCCCACACTCCCCCACTCGCTGAACTCCCTACCGCCTCGTGCTTCAATACCTGAGAAGGTAGTCCCAGTCTTCTCCCCGCGCTGTCCTGCCGCCGCTCCCCGTCAACACATGCGGTTGATGGCATACACGGACGTGTCATACACACGACGTGGTAAAGCACCATATTGTAAGCAAAATGTATCATTATTATTATGATCATGATCATACTAATGTTGGATCTCGGAACAGAACAGCACCTTTAATTACGCTTCGATTAACCCGAATGCTTGAGCCAAACTCCCTCAAGAAGTTTGATTGACGGTTAAAACGTCCTCTACGTAGATATCATAAGAGCTTCATGTGATCTGCACTGACCCTGCACAAACTCCATCATTGCAACTGGTTTCTCTCAGCGTCGGACGTATTGTTTCATAGGGGGGAATTCAGATTTGTGAATTTCACGCCTTCCCCCTGACTCCCAGTCCATGTTTTATCTGAGCACTTATTTCCCCGGTTTTGGGCAATCACACCAACTTCTTTCCTCCCGTAAACTTGGTAACTAATGAGTTTGGAGATCATAAGAATATCAGAAATTTAGACGGAAAAAGTTCAAGTTCCATCTTGTTCGCCTTCCACATTCCTGCCGGTTGCATGCGCAGATGTCCCGAACTACTTATGTGCTATATCCCGCAGTGTTACTTCCTAAAAGAAAACTGTCTAATCTGTGGTTGAACGCTTCAACACTTTCTGCTTCAACGGTTTCACTCGGGATCCTGTTCCACAGCTTCACTATACGCTCACTGAAATAGCCTTTGTGCAGATTCATTCTGAGTTTAGACCCCTCCAATCGCAAGTTGTGTGCGCTGGATTGTGCTCTGTGCAAAATGCTCGACGAGCTTTTAACCGACTTTCCAACTGTCCTGTTCTGGCTTTCCATCCTCCTGTGGATCAAAGTTTGACCACCACCCTAATACTGCCAATTCCGGATATCCAACACGGAAGATGCACACTGCACACAAACACTGCCAGACTGCTTCAACAGCCTTACATTACGCACCACAACATGGGACTTTCAGTCATTCAAGACACGCTCTGTAACTCCATCCCAATGTTGTTTTCACTCATACCTTGGCTTAAATTATCAAAGTATGCTTCAAGTACTATCTCTTTGCCATCGCCAATAATCTTCATCTTTCCCTTTCTCAACCCATTCAGCTCTAACCCCCAGCTTGGTATTGTTAGCATGGTAAGCGTTTTATCTTGAACTCTCAAGTTGAAAGACGGTAGGTTAGTCTAAATTAGTGTTGAAGGCGAAACAATTTTCTGTGAAGAATTGCAGAATATAGCTTCCACAATTTTGTAACATACAGTAAAAAATGTACATTGATATCATATCCTTCATTTTCTGAAGACGTCTTTATACGCTCCGTTTGCTGCCAGGGCAGAGTTGTGTCGTGGTGATGTTCAACTGAAGAAAGTTAGATCTCCAACGGGTTGTTCGACAGTTTAGAGCGAGATTCACTCTTGAATTCTGACTGAGAAACGTGGATCATATGAAGCTCTGATCTCAACTCGTAACCGCTTGCCCCAGAGAGAGAGAGAGAACCGTGGAGCCGGCCCACGGATAACACGTTTCGTCTCTAGACTTTCGCACACTTTCACACAGAAATGTATTTCTACTTTAGTGCTTGTTTCAATAACTGCGGAACAAACACTGAGCCTTTGATAATTTGCTCGCTGACAGTTTAATGAGCAGTAAAACCCTGAGATATTAACGGTGTTTGACTGTAATTTACACCTGCCTTAGTTCTAATGATCTTATTCCAGATCCCATTCATAGCCGAGATTTACCGGCTCCCCTTTCAATGATGGGGTAAATTTCAAGATCCTCAAACTCCTTTCCAAATCACTACTTGTCCTGGTGCCTTCCTACATTTGTGATCAATTTACCACCCAAACCCACTCCCATCTTTGGCCGCTTTTTTTGAGTCACTTCGCCCGCAAACCTGCAACAAACTTCCTCTCTCCCCAAAACTTGGCCCTTCTTTCCCCATCTTTTGGTCTCGTCTGAAGAGCTTCCTATTCGACAGTGACTAAAGTCATCTTCCACTCCTCCCGTCTCAGAGTTGTGCTGCACCACTGTCCGGCGGTAGAAAATGATTCCCTGCGTGAGGTGAGCTGTTTAATTGCAAAATGTTTTTCTTGTACACAACACATCGGAGTGACAACAGTCAAAGGTTCGCCAGCACCCTACCTCTGCCACAATCAGATCACAATAATAATATAATAAATAGTAATCCTTGCATTTGATATGGCGCTGTTCACGTCTTCTCGACGTCTCAAATTGCTTCACAGAATAGACTGTAAAGCGAATTGACTGTATACTTTTGGTCGAAACGCGGCAGCCACTTGCACACATCAGCGTCCCTCAAACTGTCGTGGATTGAAGTTGACCAATTTATTGTTGTTTCGTTTCGGATGGATTATTATTAGGCGCTTGGAGTAACTGAACTTACCCAAGGTTTCGCCCTGCCTGGAATTGAACCCAGGTGACTTGCTGGCAAGGCGAGTGCTCTAACCACTGAGCTACAGGACAGCACAGACAAGAAGGTACTTACTACCCTCCAACATTACCAGGATGCTTGAAATACCTCACATTGCGAACACTATGGTTCTGTCAGCTATTCTGGACTCACTCTATATCTCCATTCCGCAGTTGTTTTGTCTGACACCCTGGTTTACCTTATCCAAGTCTGTCCCAAAAACTGTATCTTTCCCCTCGCCAGGGATCATCTTTCCCCAAATCACCCCATTTAGTTCTAACCTTCCGGTTGATGAATACCGTGAGCATTTGGCCTCCGAAATTGCAACACAGTATATTAATATAAATTCGTAATCAACTTGAAACAATTTTCTTTCAAGAATTTGCGATACTGTTGTATCGTACTGTGAAAAATTTAATTGATGTGATGACCGTCAGCTTTTTTAAGACGTCCTAATACGTTCGTCTTGCTGCCTGAGCACCAGCGTGTCTCGGTGATGATCAAATGAAGAACTTCAGGGCTCATACCTGTCCCGTTGTGTGACAGTTCAGAAAAAGATTGAAGCTTGGATTGTGACTGAGAATTGGCGATGAATATGAAGCTCTGACCTCAACTGGTACCCGCCTGAGAGAGAAGCCCTGGTCCTGGGAGTCCACCTGGATATTGAGGGGGACAGATGGCATTCTGCCGCACTGAAAATATATCTCATCCTTAGGCTTTCAAGCACACTTCCACAGAGAAGTTTATCCTGAGTTCAGTCCCTGTTCAAATGATAGCGGGATTAACTCTGATCCGTGGCAAATGTTCCCGCTGACAGTTTAATCAGAAGGAACCATTAGATATTAACGGCGTTTCACTTTATTTCACATCTGTCTGCGATACGATCATAAGATCATAAGAAAATAGTAGGAGTTTCCTGAGCCAAAGATGACGGAAATCCATCTCGTTTGCCTTCCAACCTTCTTGCAGTCGCTTGGCATGACTTGTACCAAACTTTATCATGTATCTGTTCAATGTGTGTTTCTCGCTGTTCGCGTGTATGTAACTTGGACAACCCGTGGCATGGACGGCGCTATACAATTTGATGTTTTTCTTGTTGTTGTTTGCGACTGTGGTTGTGTCTGTGTGTGTGTTCTGTGAGTATGTGTGTGTGTCTCTGTTTGCGTATGTGCCTGTGTGTTTCATTCCCTCCTTGCATATCTGTGTGCGTTTGTGAGTGTTTATCTATCGTTGCTTGTACTGCTGTGTTTCTGTGCTGCTGTGTGTAGGAGTTGCTGTTTGTGCGTGTGTTTGTGGGTAAGACTGTATATATATACTTGTTTGACAATATTCTGTACAATGACGTGTGTCAAAATAGAAGCGAGTTTCTCCTTGTATCCTGGCTGACAATACCATCAATACAAATTGGACGCTCACTTCACTGCAATTTGACAGCCACAACTACTTGCACAATACACTGCCTCGATACTTTACAAAAGTGGTGTCCAAATAGCGGCACGCGGGCCGCATGTGTCCCGGTGGTGAATTTTTTTGGCGAGATACCATGTATAACCGTCTACCTTCCGCTCCCTCCCTGTCGAACTTCCTCGTGTGGCAGCAGCAGGACCCGGCGGTTGGGAGGCCTCAGTGTGGAGAGTGGAATAATAGAGGCCATTGCTGCAGTGGGTCAGGAAGGCGAGCAAATCTCTAATCAATCACATACTTAGTGACCGCCAACTCCTCCATCAGCAGATAGTGATTGCCGCGCGGCTGATAACAGCAATACCTAACTCCATCATCGCTGGGGTCAACATACTTACAGACTCGAATTGAACTGCCAATTTTTCGAATAACAAGAGAATGCAATATGACACATTTACGGTGTTCAAATTATGTGGTTTGTTTATTGACTGATATGGTAACTCAGCAAATAACGAAAGACAGAAAGGAAACTGTGTACAATTTAGCTGCTAATACAAGTATTCTGCAGGATAAAATTCCAGCGTTTATTTGCCACATAATTTGCAAAATCCTCGAAGCCTCTGTCATTGACTAAAAAATACCAACGTGAAGAGAACACTTGATTTTCTTCCTTCAAACGTTACCCAAAGAAGGATACATGATTGAATTCTTATATTTTAGAAGCCACCTCGATCTTCTCCTCACCCAATAACTCAACTAAAACTACACATCTATGTCTTCTTCCCCACTGATCCACATCTCAGGCAGGGCGAAACGTTGGGCAAGTTTCCTTACTCCACACGGCTAATAATTATCCCTCCAAAACCAAAAACAATAATAAAATTGGTCATTTTCAATCTACGACTGTTTGTGGGACATTGCTGTGCGCAATTGGCTGCCGCGTTCGCCCACAAATATACAGTCAATTCACTTTACAGTGTGATCTGTGAAGCCCTTTGGGACGTCCTCCCGACGTGAAAAGCGCTATATCAAATGCAAGGATTATTATTATTATTATTATTATTATTATATCTCTCGCCCTCTCTCTCTCTGTTACATATCTAACCTTCTTAACATATGACTTTGGTGAATAATTCAACTTGCCTCATCAAAACCTATTTGAATCTCCTTCTCATTATTTTTTTTTTACGTTTGAGCGCATGATTAGTTTATGCTTAATACAATTTTCTAGTTAAACTGCAAAAAGTAATTGCTGCTTGTTGACTTAGGGTGAGCCTAGTTTCAAAGGAATCTGGAACAAAATAATAATAATAATAATATCAAAGAATCTGGAAGAACGTTCACAGAGCAAAAGGATGCTTAAAAACCAGTGAGCCGCATTCATCCGTTAACTGGAATCTACTTCACAGTATATGCTGAGAAACACTTTCAGATGGCGTGGCAATGCTCTATATCGATTACAAGGATTATTTTATTGCAGCGCACAGATTGAAATCAAAGCCAGTCTATCGGTTGACTCATTAAATTATGATTATTCGTTGTCAACATTTCAAAAATTACACCGTGTGGCACACATTTACGTTTACTTAAATAGTTTAAATATGTGTTTAAACGGATAGATCACTAGATATTTCACATCCTCTCTGAACTTAGATTGTGTTGAAGCGTAAATGACGGTGTTTGTGCAGCAACTCAAAACTTTAAGAATGTCTGTCACTTGTTCGACAACATACACTGGGTCTCTGTAACTTAGATAGTAATAACTGTTTAACGTTCGCATTAATATGAAATGTAAAACTTCCATCAGCCACAAAAGGATGAAGCTGCCTGATATGGCGAACAGTAAGATGATGGATCTTCTTCGGTTCTCCATTTCTGCATCATTGCCACTATTACTTTTCTGGTGGAGGAGATTTCTGCGGATTCTGTTGGCCGCTAAAATGTGACTGACTGTCGACACGTTCATCAGCAAAATCAGAATGAATGGAAGAAACGGAGTTATTATAGTGTCAAACCAGTGAAATACAATCCATGTGGGAGAGGTGTAGAAAACCGCTTTGGGCACGCAATCCCAAGGCACTTTGTTCAGTATCTCTCTGGGCTCATGCATAAAGTACCAGGGAATGCTGATGAAACAACTCAGAGAAGAAATCACTCCTACAACCACGGCTGCTGTTCTCTCGGTGCAATAACTTGTTTTCAGTTTCACCCAACAGATGGCGACCAGGCGATCAAAGGTGAAAGCCACTGTCAACCAGACTGACATGTGTGTCACCGCCGACATCAGCACCAATCTGAGTGAACACACGGGAGTGATTTCCAGAAATGTGTGATTGAAATAAAGAGCATGTATCTGGTTCAAAACCACATCGTTGATGGCGAACAGGAGATCGGCCACTGCCATGGCCACCATGTAGCGGGTGATACATTTTGAGAGCCCACACTTTCCTCGGGACAGGACCACAATGGCCAACAGATTCGCTGTGAGAAAGTGGAACAGCAAACAAACTTATTTACCTGTGCGCTGCGTAAGTTGATGGTATTTAGCTCAAAGTTCATTCACGCAGCAGTTTCCCATCAATACTCATGGATTGATGGGCCCATTTTAAAAAAATTCAAAGCATTAATAAGGAATATTTAAATGATCAAACACAGGAATCAGGCTTGACAGGCGACTTCGGTAACCACTGAGCTGCAGATATTATTTAACCAATGAACTACAGACGAAAATAACCAGTAACATGTAAGAAGTTCTGCCGAATTCCCTGTCTGTCGCCTGTTCTGTTGGACATGAAAGATCTCCTGTGACACTACCAGAAAATAGAATGAACTATGTCCACATTTCCTGGCTATGTGTACACCAAATAATGTGTGTATTCTCAAATATGTATCGCGCTTCTCTGGTTACAATCATGTTAACATCTGACAGGACATTGTCAACTATATGCATTGAATATCATCTTAAAAATGTGGAACTTATTCAGTATCAACATGTGTTCCTGCAGATCAGAACATAGGTCCGAATATTCACTTCCACTAACGGAAGATGGCGTTAAAAATTCAACTGTGTAAATGTGAAAAGAATTCGGCTCACGCACAGCATAATTCGCAGTAACGTCAAAAGAAATAGAGGGCTCAATCGAGCTATTTATAGTCGGACATGAAAATATCCAGATTCTCTATTTTCCACACTGGTCACCCCAACCCCCTCCATTCACAACATCCAACTCATTGAAAACAATTCCAAACAAGTCCACTCTCACACAATCTCCGCACTTCCATCACTCCAGTCCTCGCCAGGATTCCCTGCCTCCTTTCCAGAAAACACATTGAAATAAAGATACTCAACATATTTGCAAACCATTCCTTGCCCTGGCATAGCTCTGTCTCTCAACCTACTGACAGCCCTGGCTCGCTCATCCGATCAATCCTTCCTCACCGCCAGACATTCTTACAGCCAATGTGTCCTGAAACACTGGAGGCCCAATGTCTCCAACTCACACCCTTTTGAGCGAACGTCAGATCAGACCGAAAGATATTCTTTTAGGACTGTACCTACGGTCACCATTGTAACACACGTAGTAACGAGCAGACCCTCAAAGAAGAAAAGACACACTATCAGTCTCACAGCGAGAGTGGAGAAGGTTCAGCAAACGACAATATCTTATCTTTATAGAGACATCAAAAAAGACATCAGCGGAACAGAAGTCACAGCTGGAGAAGTAGAAGTAGATGTGTGTGCCATACGCAAACTTCTGGTACATCGAGATACAAGTAAAAATTGTATCTAACTAATTACCTGCAATACCAATAGCTGCAAGAATAGGATAATAAACTATCATTATCCGAAAAAGTGTTGGCAGATACTGCCACGGAATGAAGGCTATAGCCTTCAACATTGTGTATCACCAGCGGATAGGCTATCAGTGCTGGACTCTCAAAGCTGCCAGTCTTTATATCCCAGAACTGTCTCCAATGGGAATAAGATATTTGCACAAATCATTGCGAAATACAAATGTTCCTCTTCTGCCACGAACTGCTGACTGGATTCCTTGGGGGAGGTTGGCATGATCTCATGGGGCCTGAGCCAGCGTTAAGGTGACGTGTTGAACAACAGAAAGCTGGAATGAAATCTAACACGTGTAGTGGTCAGGGTGAGCCTGTTTCTGAGTCAGACCAGTTACATGTTGAGTAAATGACTGTGGTTGTGGGTTCTGATCAGAGAGCATGAATGCTGGCTGAGGTCAATGTTATAAGACGGGTTTCGTTACTAGGCCTGTGGGTTGGATATAAAGAAAGCGTTGGTCTTGTCCTGGCACAATATCCACCAAAAAGAATTGTTCTTACACAGTGAGAGTGAAACCAATATTGTCCTAAACTAAGTCACTGGGTGAATCTGTTGTGCAATCTCACTCTGTGCCAAATCACGTAATGTTATTTCATAAAAGAAAAATATGTGATCCATGTTTCAAAGCATCAACACTCCCTCCTTCAAGCTTCTGACTCCCTATGGTGCATTATCTCCAGATATACTATTCGCTAACGTTGTCTAACTACAATGGAAATTTGTTTTCTTGGGATCAAAAACAGCAGTGGTCCCAATACACATCACTGCGGGACAGCATTGCAGAATTCCCTCGACAGAGAAAAACAACCTTTCACCACCACTCTCTGCTTTCGTTATCCGAGACAATTCTCTTTCCATGCTGCCACCGTCGCTTTAAAATCGTGGGCTTCTGTTCTGTTACAAGTGTCTTATATAGCACTTTACTGCAAGCCTTTTGTTATTCCATGTCAAGTGCACGATCTGTATAAGCTTCCTCCACCCTCTTCGTTACTTCATAGATAAGCTATCCGCTTTGTTAGAACGTGATGGCTCTTCTTTATTACTGCTATCTATTGATTCTTGTTCCACACTCCCAGATAACTGAGCAATAAAGCTGAATGAATTTTGATTGACTGTTTGTTTGATTGATGCATATTCTTATAACCCCACTTTCAATAACTGATACTCTATTACGAGTGGAGGCCACTGTATAAGTATAATTTGATGTTGATTTTAAAACATCTGACAAAGATCCATATATATATATTACAAATTGAAATAAGACAGTTTCTGTAATTGAATGCTCATTCTCTCCCTGCAGACTCACAATCCTATTAATTAATACCGGAGAGTATAAGGCACAGATTTGCTAGAAGAAATGCTTTGGGTCCCCGGAGTAGTTGCTCAGGTGCATCTTAGATTCTGTCCGAGTTTAACAAGTTCAAAGTGAATCATTTGTCACAGAAAAATATATTCCATAGAATTTCAAAATTATTTCAACACAGTATTTTGTCTGCTTTTGGGATATTGCTGTGCAACTGCACAGACGTGTTTCCTTACAGATGCACAACGACATCATGTGAAGCATTCGGATATTCTTTTGACGTGAAAAACAAAGTGCCTTTGACCAGTAGATACGCTTCACGAGAAAAAAAGGTGCATCCAGTTCGTCCAACTCTCTGGCGGTGAAGTGCACATATGCCCCGAACAATCTATGTACTATATTTCATTTTGTTATATTCCGAATAAAATCTCTCTAGTGTGTGCTTGAAAGAATCAACACTTGCTGCTGCAACCATCTCCCATGGGAGTCTGTTCCACGTGTTCACTAATCGCTCACTGAAATAATATTTTCGGAGAATCGTACTGAATTTACCCCCTTCATTTGCAGGCCGTGTCCTCGGGTTTTGCTATTCTGGACAAGTTGAGACAGCCTGTAATGATCTGTGTTATCTGGCCATGTTAGAATCTTAAGGACAGCAATCGTTTTGTTCTTCTTCCAGTGTAAACATGATTACTTAGTCCCTTCTCCCATTCCAGTACCGCTGTTCCCTAAATCGTTCAAGTTGCCCTCTTCTGCATCTAACAGCCGAGTTCATCAGCACATACGAAGCAATCGATATATATTCTTGCTATATTTTCTCTCCGATCATGTAATCAGTTTCACATTTTCTGTGTATGTTATGTGACGCGACAAGCACAGGCATCTGGATGCTTGCCAGTCAGTTCTCTCAGTGAGAGGCGTTGAAGTAGTTTCTGGCTAATCTGCAGCCGAGCTCAATCACACAACCTGTTATTTTCTGCTCTGGACTAATCAGACAAATGACCTCCAAATATTAGGCAAAACCTAATCAGATATTTATGAACTGGCCCTCTTCACTGACACCATTCTTGTACATCTCCTTTGCATCCATTCCAATACCTTATACTCTTTTCTAATACGAGAAATCTGAACACAGTGCGGCAGTTGCAATGTAACGAATGATATGCACAAATATGCCATTGGAAGCTGAAATTTGCATCTATGATTCTACCTATACAACCAAGAATACTCTCAGCTATCCACAGATATTTCGACATCCAACAATCGGAAGGATATGCTGCTTGCCACTTCCAGTTACAGAGATAAAGCCACCACTAATGTGCCTTTGCTCCTCTGCTACTCGCAAGATACTGCCAGTCAGTATGTATAACCTTCGCTCATCTTTTCTGCCCAAATGTATAATCTTCCATTTTGCTTGATTCAGCTTCAGCTTCCACCGATCTGCCCATTCTGCTGATATATTGAATTCCTTCTGCTTGTACACGTTGATATAACATTTAGTGTTCTCCTTAATATTGTGGGATAGAGATCTTCGAGCTCCGCCTGTTATCTCAAAAGAAACTGAGCCATAATATAATGACTAAATACAGCAGAGTGATTTTATGTTGAACACAGTTTCTTCCATTGCTTGCAGCTGTTAAAAGTATGATAAAGCACTATTTTCATGAAATCGAATCACATAATTTATGATCTGAAGCCTGTGCTGTATTTGTGCAACAAATTATATAATTGAAAGCAATTAAAAGGCAGAATTTTTTAAAAAGTGTTTGATTAATTAACATGGAAGCTTCATGAACGAAACCTCCTATCTAACGGCCAGTTTTTCAGTTAGGATCAGTTCAGTTGGTGCTCGGGACTGGATTTTGTCATTGGGAGAATCATAGGATCACAGAAGTACACAGAACAGAAGGAGACCATTCGGACCATCGTGTCTTTGCCGTCTATCTGAAAGCGGATATCCAAACCAACTCTCCTCACCCGCACTCTCTCAATAGCTCAGGAAACGTGCCCACACCCCACCCCCACCCAACACACAACCCCACCACCCCCACGCCCTATCCCCACACCCACATAATAGGTTTTGATTGAATCGGCTTCTAATACCCTTTCACGCAATGCATTCCAGATCGAAACAACTTTCTGCTTGAAAACAAATTTCATCATCTCCCATCTGTTTCTTTCAGCAACTATATTAAATTGTGCCCTTGGATTACCGACCGACAAGCCAGTGGCAATATTTTCTCCTTGTTTACTCTGTCGAACCCCCTTAAAATTGGGAATACTTCTAATAACTCTGCTCTTGAACTTCTTTGCTCCAGGGAGATTAATGCTTCCATAGCCTGTCCTGATAACTGAAGTTGCTCTTTCTCGGTACCATCCTGGTCAATCTCATTTGCATCCTGTACAATGCCTTGACATTCTTCCTTATGTTTGGTGCCGAGAACCGAAAACATTACAATAGCTGAGGCTTAACCAATGATTTATATCAGTACGTCATACCCTTCTCCGACATTTTATGTTAAGTTATGTTAGGACTCAAACAGGTCCAGTTGTCTGACACTATGAGGGGATAAAGGTGTAATTTTACAACACTGAAGATATGCCTGAACTTGACGCTTTCTAACACACTTGCACGGGAAAAATTAAACTTATTTCAGTCCCTATTTGAATGATGGCTTGACAAACACTGAGGCATCGCGAGAGTTATTGCTGACAGTTTAAACAGGAGGAAAACCATTAGATATTAACGTGTTTGACTTTACTTGACACCTGTCTGGGATACGATCAAAAGCACATAAGAATGTAGGAATTTCCTGAGCCAAAGAAGACTGAAATCCATCTAGTTTGCCTTCCAGCATTCCTGCAGTCGCTTGGCATGACTTGTCCCAAACTTTCTAATGTATTTTTGTGCGTGTGTCTCTCTCTGTCTGCCCGAATGTAACTGGGACAACAAGTGGCATGGAGGGCGCTATTCAAATTGAAGTTGTTCTTGTTGTTGTTTGCGACTGTGTTCGTGTCTGTGCGCGTTTGAGTGCTCTGTGAGTGTGTATATGTGTGTCTCTGTTTGCGTATGTGCCTGTGTGTTTCATTCCCTCTTTACATATCTGTGTGTGTTTGTGAGTGTTTATCTGCCTGTGTTTGCAATTCTGTGTTTCTGTGCTGTTGTGCGTGTGAGTCGGTGTTTGTGTGTGTGTGTTTGTGGGTAAGTCTGTGTATATATATTTGTTTGACAATATTCTGCACAATGACATGAATCAAAAATAGAAGTGAGTTTGTCCTGGTGTCCTGGCTGACAACACCATTAATAAAAATTGAACGCACACTTCACTGCAAATTGACAGCCACAATCACTTGCAGTGTCTCGATACTTTACAGCAGCGGTGTCCAATTGGCTGGACGCAGGTGTCCCAGCGGTGAGTTTTTTTCACTCGATACCATTTCCAACCATATAACTTCCGCTCCCTCCCTGTTGAACTTCCTCGTGTGGCAGCAGAAGGAGCCGACGGTCGGGAGACCTCAGTGTGGAGAGTGGAATAATACCGTCCATTGCTGCAGTGGGTCAGGAAGGTGAGCATTTCTCTAATCAATCACATACTTAGTCAGCGCCAACTCCTCCATCAGCAGATAGTGATTGCCGCGCGGCTGATAACAGCAATACCAATCTCCAGCATTGCTGGGGTCAACATACTTACACACACGAATTGAATTACCAAACTTTAGAGTAACAAGAGAATACAATATGACACAATTGCTTTGTTCAAATTAGGTGAATTATTTATTAGCTGATAAGGTAACTCATCAAATAACGAAAGTCGGAACGGAAACTGTATATACTTCAGCTACTAGTACATGTGTCTTACAGAATAAAATTCCAGTGTTTGTTTGCCACATAATATGTCACAACTCTCGAACCCTCAGTCAATGATTAATAAATACCAACCTCAAAAGAACACTTGATATTCTTACCTTTAAAATTAACCAAAGGCCAGTACGCGATTGAATTCTTCTATATTTGAAACCACCTCGAACCTCTCCTCACCCAATTATCCCACATAAACGACACATCTATGGCTCTTTCCCCGCTGATCCACACCTCCCGTCCTCTCTCTCTCTCTGTTACATTTCTAAACTCCTTAACATATGACTTTGGCCCTTAGTTCAACTTGTCTAATCAACACCTATTTGAATAATCTGCTCATTTAATTTTTATTCACGTTTGAGCACGTGATGAGTTTACGTTTAAAATAATTTTCTGGTTAAGCAGCTACACGTAATTGCTCCTTGTTAACTTTGGCCGCCTCAATGGCTCCACCCGACACCCTTTCCAGCGACCATCAGATCTCAGCTGAAGATATTTCTTTTGGACTGTGTCTTCGGCCACCATTTATACAAGACTGGTTCGCGAGCAGACCCATAAAGAAGAAGGGACACACAGTCAGACACACAGCGAGAGCAGAGAGGGTTCAGCCAACGATAAAAACTTATCTTTATAGAGACGTCAAAAAGCCATCAGCGGAATAGGAGTCACAGCTGGAGGAGGAGAAGCAGATATGGGTGCCATGCGCAAACTTGTGGCACATCGGGATAGAAGTAAAATGTGGCTGTAACTCATAACCTGTAATACCAATAGCTGCAAGAATAGGATAATAAATTATCATTATCCGAAAAAGTGTTGGCAGGTACTGCCACGGAAAGAAGGCTATAGGCCTCAACATTGTCCATCACCAGCGGATAGGCTGTCAGTGCTGGACACTCAAAGCTGTCAGTCTTTATTAACCAGAACTGTCTCCACTGGGAATAGGCTATTTGCACAAATGATTGCGTAACGCCAATGTTTAGCTTCTGGCACTAACTGCTGACTGGATTCCTTGGGCTAGGTAAGCAGGATCTCAGGGGGGCTGAGTTGGCTTTAAGATGACGTGTTCAACAGCAGAAATCTGGAATGAAATCTGACCCGTATATTGGTCAGGCTGTGTCTGTGCTGAGGCAGGCCAGTTACATGTTGCATTTAATGACTATGGTTGTGGGTTGTGATCTGCGGTCAAGAGTGGCCGCTGAGGTCAATGGTCGCTGTCGAGGTAACTTATCGCACTTGCGGTTTGTCGGTGAAGAGAGGGTTGGTCTTGTCTTGCCCCCATATCAACCATAAATATTAGTTCTTACCCAGTGAGAGTGAAAACCGTATTGCCCAGCTTTTATTGCCCAGCCCGTATTGACAGCTTTTACATAAACATTTCGCACCCATTGATGGGAAGGATATTCAAGTTGACAATTTCAGTTGCTTAGTTACTGTCAGTCTCCAAGTCCCTTCCCCAATCTGCACCGAGCAAGGCGCTGCACGTATTCTTAATATATTGAAATTTAATATATATAGATCAAAAACAGCAATGGTGCCACTACAGAACACACCACTGCAGACTTGCCCCCATGCAGTAAAACAAATGTTCACCACAACTCTCTGCTTTCAATACCCTAGACCATTCTGTTTCCACGCTGGCAGCGTCCTTTTAAAACTCTGGGCTTCTATTTTGCTTACCAGTGTATTTTAAGGCACTTTCTAATACGCCTTTTCAAAATCCGTGTAAGCTACAAATGTACAACTTTTATTCACTCCCTCCGACACGTCATAAAACAAACTTTATCCGGTTTGTTAGACCGTGATGGCTCTTCTTTATTAGACAATATTTTTCTCAGTGAAAATGTATTTTTATCCAAGAAGATTATCGTCTACAGAATTTGCCACACTATGAAGTGAGTCTGACTGGTGTGTACATGATTTATCCTTCTGCCACATTTTGTACAGGGGACTAACACTTGGATTACTTCCGTTGTCTGGTAGTACTCTGGCGTCCAAATAGAATTGACACATTTTGCCCAAAGCCTCCGTTACTTCCACGCTTTCTTCCTTCAGTAAACTTGGATTCGTCCTATCCTGTTCGGGTGACTTATCTGCTCTGAACAGCGATTGATTTTCAGTAACTTCTCTTGGTTTATCCTAGACTTTCCCGTATTCTCTGCCCTTTAACAGATACTATAGCATTGGCTGTATCCTAATCTTCTGTGAGGACAGGAGAAACATCTACCTATTCCTTTGAAGGTGGTGTCCACAAAGACAGTTTCACTCAAACCCTTCTCTGTGTCTCACTGTGCTTCCTGTTTGCTTTTGGCTCCTCTACCCAGTGTTGTCATCACCATAAACGGTAGTCGGTACGCAGAAGATGTTTCTCAATGCCACACTTTCATGCGAATTCTGCCGTACCCCTTAACTCTTCCTACCACAACCGCAAACTCTCCTTCTGAACCCTCTGTGGCAGTGGGATGAAAAACTACTGAAATCTTAGGTCCATGAGCTCCTCAGCAATAATAGCAAAATCTAACAGTCGCCCTCCACACACGATAGCGACTCAGGACCTGTCATGTAGACATGGAGTTGTGTGGACAGGTGGCCGTAAGAACGGTTCGAATGGAGCTTTTACAGGCATCACTTGAAAAGTGAGAGGGAATGGTAAATGCTGAGTTATGGAGGGATGAGTGTTGCAAATCTATCGGCCTTGTGTCTGAAACTACAACCTCTGATGCTGGGACGGAAGGTCTTTGGGTCTTGTAGGATGCTTGTGAGAGTCGAACGGAGTAGCTGGGTGGTGAATTGGGTAGTGCGGAGGTCAGAGAGTTAGGGAGATGCCAGTGTGTGAATGTATTTGAACACATTTATGAGGATCTTACAGTGGATCCTTTCGGTTTTCGGGAGCCAGTGGGCAAAGGTGTGCAAACTGGTGAGCAGTGATTGTGGATATTGTCGTTGGGAACTGATCAATCGACAGCAAGATGCAGACATCATCATTGTCATCCTATCTATCACAAGCTTCTTCGTAACTTGCTTTATATGGAGGCATAAGAAATAATGCCTTCTCAACAACTTTGTTCCAAATTCGCTATAACATGATATATATTTACAGCTGGCCCATAGTTGCGATTAACTACATCAAATAATCTGTCAATATAACAAATTGCTTGTACGTTGGCAGCTTTGCTACATTTTTCAAAAATAACATGAGGATCTCCATTGTCATATTCCACAGCTACCATAACGGCTCTACACAAACCAAGCATAGAAAGTCAGAAGAGATGCACAAAGGGACTATGATAATAAAAAAAAGCAATTACACGGGAAATCAAGAGCAGCAGGAACTTTTTATCAATGCATTTATAAAACGGAGTTTGAGAAGTGGAAATGTGAGCGAAACAAAGATAAATATAGTTAGACTGTAGTGGACACTAATGAAATGACAGTCCTGTTAAATTAACACATTACTTCAGCGGTTATAGTAGATGAAGAGGCCAAATTACAAGCTGCAGCAATAATATAACAATAACAGTAATTCTTGCATTTAGTATAGCCAACAACACGTCTTCCTGACGTCTCAGAGCGCTTCAAGGAATATGCTTTAGTCAATTGACTGTATGGGCGAAACACGGCAGCCAATTGCGCACAGCAGCATCCATCAAAAAGTCTTGGATATGAAAACGACCAAATTATTATTGTTTTGTGTTCGAGGGATTATTATTAGACGTTTGGCGTAAGAAAACTTGCCAAAAGTTTCGACCTTCTGTGTACCTTCCTCAGGTCTCTCCTTTGCAAGGCGAGTTCCCGAGTTCCAAATCTCCATAATGAGTAGAATTTATAACGCATAATAATTCAATGTGCCCCAGACCACAGGCAGTTTTTAGCATTCAGATTATTTTGGATATTGACTTACTTTCTTCAAGAATAATTGTCCTGAGTCTTCTACTGTGTCATACAACAATATTGTGAGAGCTGAAGCTAAAGCAGATCGAAGTTCTGTAAATGCTATGTACTGATTACAAGATGTTCATTTTGGTTGGGAGGAAACACATGTAATGACATTTTGTAAAGCAGGCATTCACCTTAGCGACGACAGTGCCTATAAATAAGCTTTATATTCAAAATGAGTGCAATGAAACATTTGACGTAAGTGATAGGTTGCTTGTCGGCCTCACCAACTCCTTCCTCCACAGGATGCCATTCATCCAGGACACAGCAGCCCGTGTCATCTCCGGCACCAGGCTCTGTAAACTTATTACCCCCATCCTCGATATACTCGACTGGCTTCCTATAACACAGAGCACACAAGTCAGGATCCTTGTCCTCAACTTCAAAGCCCTCCATGGAATTGCTCCCCCCGAACTCTGCCACCTCCAAACCCCCTACCATCGTACTCACTCCCTCCGCTCAGCGGGCTCAGGGATGCTTCACGCCCCACGCCTTGCTCGCCCCAATATTGGAGGGTGGGCCTTCCGCCACTCTGCCCCCATCTTCTGAAACTCCACCCCCAGTCCCTCCGCCTCATCCCCATCTTTATCACCAACCTGACCTATCTCAAGACTAAATTATTCGACCGTGCTTTCGGTTTCCCGGCTTCCACCTCTGCACCGATCCCGACTCCCAGCTCCGGTCTGAAACCCTTTCTATCCAGCGCCTCGTAACGTCCTCCCTTCGTGAAAGAGCTATCGACATGTAAATTATTTTTGCTGTTTCTTCTCTGCGAAATTATCCCTATGTATGTCTCTTACCCGTCTCTCTGAAAAGCGCACAGTTACACATACAGAGCGGGCAATCCTCGGCTCTCTCATTCACTCACACACACAACTGCACATACACGGAGGAGCACTCTGATGCTCCGACATAGACGCTGAATCACACACGAACATATATATGGCAGTATAATAACCTTCTTATTGGTTCACCCCAATCATACACACCCAGAAGCAGGGAGAGCAATGCACTCACACACAGAGTCATTTGTAATAATTCCCAATGAAAAACATTGGTTTTTATGTAAGTTCCTTTATTATCAACTAAAAAGAGTCCAATCCAATAAATATAACAACAACAATTATCCCATCCCCAGTGTCCAATTGTACTTCCTGTCTTTATCTCGTTAACTTTTTTTCCGAATTCCCATTTGCTTCTAAAAGCTATGAGCTACACAAAGGCTTGGACGTTAAGCTTTAATGTGGCTCTAATCCTGATCCGGGAGCGATGTCGGATATTCTGTTGGGAGCATTACAGGATGTCGAACCATGATTTTGGAATGTGGTCTTATATTGTAGGGGTATCTTTACTGTATTCTCCAAACGTGACCTGGGAGTGTGGAAGCGCAGTATAGATCGAGCTGTTCCATGCCTGTAACTCAGAAATTATAGTAAGACGAACAGAGTATAGGGAGCTTTAATGTGTTTCAGTACATGAACTTAGTGGATGCACATTGTAAATGGAGATTTGTTCTGTCTCTGTTCTTGAACTGTGAGTTTCGACGGACAGTAGAAGGACCTTTGTTTTGTTTGTAACCTTGAAATGTGAGTGCGGGCGCACAGTGTAGATGAAGCTTTGTTGTGTCTGCATCAGTGAACTGGGATTGTGGAACCGCAATATATAGTGAGCCATATTCTCTCTCTTAAGCTGACATGGGAATTTGGATGCACAGTGCAGAGGTAGATCTATTCGGATTGTAACCCCAACATCGAAGAGTGGACAGAGATTGTAGATTGAGATTTAGTCTCTCTTTATCCGTGTCCTGGAAATGCGTACGATAGCCTGGAATGAGTTTTACATTGTCTTTAAAAATGACTTGTGAGTGTGGACAGACATTTTAGGGATTTACTGATTTCTTTTATTCAGGCAGCAGGTCATCGGCATCGATGAACACGTTGTTAACGAAATAATCTAACGATTATTAGAAATGGAAATGTCAACGCGATTTTCAGCTGCTCTCTGAATTTAGTCTGAGTAACGGCATTATATACACGTGTTTGTACAGGAATTCAACAGCTGCAGCATTGCGCCAGTTTCATACAAAATGTGCAAAAGATCATTGGAGTCTATGTGGTGATCTTTATTCAAAATCGTCCAATATAAGATAACCGATACTTGTGTCATCCACAATAATGTAAAACTGGCGGAAACAGCAAATAGTAAAACGATGGATTTCCTTCTGTTCTTTATCTCCGGATCTCTGTCACTCGCTCCTCTATTCCAGTCCCCAGTGCTGTATCCCCGCAATCTACTGCGGGCTCGACTGGCCTGACCCTGAGTGAGAGACCCGAGGATCCAGTAAGTCTCCCTCGTCTATGAGAGGATAAAGGTGTAATTTCACAACATTGAAGATATTTCTGATCTTGACGCTTTCTTGCACACTTGCACGGAGAAATTTATATTTCTTTCATTCCCTGTTTGAATGATGGCTTGACAAACATTGAGGCATCGCGAGAGTTATTGTTGACAGTTTAATGAGGAGCAAAACCATTGGGTATTAACGTGTTTGACTTTACTTGACACCTGTCTGAAATACGATCATAAGAACATAAGAATGTAGGAATCTCCTCAGCCAAAGTAGACAGAGACCCATCTCGTTTGCCTTCCAGCATTCTTGCAGTCGCTTGGCATGACTTGTTCAAAACTTTCTTATGCATCTTTGTATGTGTGTCTCTCTCTGCCTGTGCGTATGTTACTGGGACAACCCGTGGCATGGAGGGCGCTATGCAATTTGATGTTTTTCTTGTTTCAGCTTGGGACTGTGTTTGTGTCTGTGCGCGTGTGTGTGTGTATTCTGTGAGTGAGTATGCGTGTGTGTCTCTGTTTGCGGAGGTGTCTGTGTGTTTCATTTCCTCTTCACATATCTGTTTGCGTTTGTGAATGTGTATCTGTCTGTATTTGTAATTTTCTGTTACTGTGCTGTGGTATGTATGATTCGATGATTGTCTGTGTATTTGTGGGTACGTCTGTATATATATATTTGTTTGACAATATTCTGCACAATGATATGTATCAAAAATGGAAGTGATTTTCTCCTTGTGTCCTGGCTGACAACACCATCAATAAAAATTGAACACATATTTCACTGCAATTTGACATCCACAATCATTTGCAGAATTCACTGTCTCCATACTCTACAAAAGTGGTGTCCAAGTGGCGGCACGCGGGCCGTATGTGTCCCGGTGGTGAATTTTTTTGGCGAGATACCATTTTCAACCGTCTACCTTCCGCTGCCTCCCGGTTGAACTTCCTCGTGTGGCAGCAGGAGGACCCGACGGTTGGGAGGCCTCAGTGTGGAGAGTGGAATAATACCGGCCATTGCTGCAGTGGGTCAGGAAGACGAGCATTTCTCTAATCAATCACATGCTTAGCCACCGCCAACTCCTCCAGCTTCAGATAGTGATTGTCGCGCGGCTGATAACAACAATACCAAACTCCAGCATTGCTGGGCTCAACATACTTACAGACTCGAAATGAACTGCCCAACTTTAGTGTAATAATAGAATGCAATATGACACAGCTGCGTTGATGAAATTACGTGAAATGTTTATTGGCTGATAAGGTAACTCAGCAAATAACGAAAAACAGAAAGGAGACTGTACAATTCTGCTACTGGTCCAAGTATTTTACAGGATAAAATTCCAGTGTTTATTTGCCACATAATTTGACACAGCTCTCGAAGCCTCTGTTAATGTCTAAAAAATACCAACCTGAAGAGAACACTTGACGTGTTTCCCTTCAAAATTAAGTAAAGACCGATACATAATTGAATTCTTATACTTCTGAAGCCACCTTGATCCTCTTCTCACCCAATAAACCTACACAAACGACACATCTATGGCTCTTTCAACACTGCTCCACATCTCTCGCCCTCTCGCTCTGTTACATTTCCAACCGTCTTAATATATGACTTTGGCCGGAAGTTTAACTAGCCTAATCAATACCTATTAGAATAATCTACACATTTGTTTTTTTATTCACGTTTTTGCCGGTGAAGGTTTAGGTGTAACATATTTTTTTGGTTAACCAGCAACACGTAATTGCTGCTTGTTGATGTTGGGTGAGCGAAGTTTCAAAGGAATCCGGAATAAAATAATAATAATAATTAATAATATCAAAGAATCTGGAGGAACGTTCACAGAGCAACAAGGATGCTTACAAAATCATGGAGCTCCATTCAGCCTTTAACTGGAACCTACTTGACAGGATACTCTGTGAAACCCTTTCAGATGGCATAGTAATGGTCCATATCGATTACAAGCATTATTTTATTGCAGCGCACCGCTTGAAATAAAAGTCAAGCTATCAGTTGCCTCATTAAATTATGATTCGTTGTCAACGTTTCAAAAATTACACGGAGTGGAACACATTTACCTTTACTTAAATAGTTTAAATATATGTTTAAACGGATAGTTCACGAGATATTTGACATCCTCTCTGAACTTAGATTGTGTTAAAGCGTAAATGACGGTGTTTGTGCAGCAACTCAAAACCTTAAGCATGTCTGTCACTTGTTGGACAACATACACTGGGTCTCTGTAACTTTGGTAGAAATAATTGTCTAACGTTCGTAATAATATGAAATCTAAAACATACATCAGCCATAACACGATGAAGCTGCCTGATATGGCGAAGAGTAAGATGATGGATTTTCTTCGATTCTCCATCTCTGCATCGTTGCCACTATTACTTTTCTGGTGCAGGAGGTTTCTGCGGATTCTGTTGGCAGCTAAAATGTGTCTGACTGTCACCACGTTCATCAGCAAAATCAGAAAGAATGGAACAAACGGGGTTATTATTGTGTCAAACCAATGATACACAATCCATGTGGGAGAATTGAAGTAAGCCACTTTGTACTGGCAATACCAAGGCACATTGTTCAGTATCTCACTGGGCTCAAACATAAAGTACCAGGGAATGCTAATGAAACAGCTCAGAGAAGATATCACTCCTACGACTACAGCTGCTGTCCTCTCGGTGCAATAACTTGCTTTCAGTTTCACACAACAGATGGCGACCCAGCGATCAAAGGTGAAAGCCACTGTGAACCAGACTGACATGTGTGTCACCGCCGACTTCAACACCAATCTGAGTGAACACACGGGAGTGATGTCCATAAAAGTGTGATTGAAATAAAGAGAATGTATCTTGTTCAAAACCACATCGTTGATGGCGAACAGGATATCGGCCACTGCCATGGCCACCATGTAGATGGTGATACATTTTGAGAGCCCACACTTTCCCCGGGACAGGACCACAATGGCCAACAGATTCGCTGTGAGAAAATGGAACAGCAAACAAACATATTTACCTGTGCGCTGCGTAAGTTGATGATATTTTGCTCAAAGTTCATTCACGCAGCATTTTCCCATCAATACTCATGGATTGATGGGTACATTAAAAAAACAATTCAAGGCATTAATGAGGAATATTTAAATGAGCAAACACAGGTTTCCAGCTTGGCAGTCGACTCGGGTAAGCACTGAGCTGCAGATATTATTTAACCAATGAAGTACAGACGAAAATAACTGGTAATATGTAAGAAGTTCTACCTAATTCCACGTTAGTCGCCTTTTCTGTGGGGCATGAAAGGTCCCCTGTGACACTACCATAAAATCTAATGAACTATCTCCATATTTCCTGGCCATGTATACACCAAATATACTTTGTATCCTCAAACATTTACTGCGCTTCTCTGGTTACAATCATGTTACTTTCTGATAGGATAATGTCAAGTATATGCATTGTGTATAATCTGAAAGATGTGGACTTCATTTAATGTCAATGTGTGGAGCTGCAGATGAGAACATAAAGCAGAAAATTCGCTTGCATTAATTGAAGATAATGCTAAAAATTCCACAATATTAATATGAAAAGAGTTCGACTCACGCACAGCACAATTCGCAATAACGTCAAAATAAATGAAGGGCACAACCGTGCTATTTATGGTCAGACAACGACAATTTCGAGATTCTCAAATGTTTTTCTCACTTGTCACCCCAACACTCTCCATGTACAACATCCAGCTCATTCATAACAATTCCAACCATGTCCACACTCACAAAATCTCCGCACACCCTTCACTCCAGTCCTCGACACGATTCCCTGCCTCGTTTCCAGAAAACATATTGATATCAAGATACTCAAAACATATGCAAACCATTCCCTGCCCTGGCATGCTTCTGTCCCTCAACCTACTGACAGAATTGGCTCGCTCAACTGTGCAATCCTTCCTCAACGCCAGATATTCTTACAGCCCATGTGTCCTGAAACACTGGAGGCTCAATGTCTCCAACTCACACTTTGAGCGACCGTCAGATCAGACCGAAAGATATTCTTTTAGGACTGTACCTACGGTCACCATTGTATCACGCGTAGTAACGAGCAGACGCTCACAGAAGTACGGACACACTATCAGTCTCACAGCGAGAGTGGAGAGGGTTCAGCAAACGCCAAAATTTTATCATCATAGAGACATGAAAAAAGATATCAGCGGAACAGAAGTCACAGCTGGAGAAGTAGAAGTAGATGTGTGTGCCATGCGCAAACTTATGGTACATCGGGATACAAGTAAAATTTGTATCTAACTAATTACCTGCAATACCAATAGCTGCAAGAATAGGATAATAAACAATCATTATCCGAAAAAGTGTTGGCAAATACTGCCACGGAAAAAAGGCTATAGCCTTCAACATTGCGTATCACCAGCGGATAGGCTGTCAGTGCTGGACACTCAAAGCTGCCAGTCTTTATATCCCAGAACTGTCTCCACTGGGAATAAGATATTTGCACAAATGATTGCGAAATACCAATGTTCCTCTTCTGCTACGAACTGCTGACTGGATTCCTTGGGGGAGGTTGGCATGATCTCATGGGGCCTGAGCCAGCGTTAAGGTGACGTGTTGAACAACAGAAAGCTGGAATGAAATCTAACACGTGTAATGGTCAGGGTGAGCCTGTGTCTGAGCCAAGCCAGTTGTATGTTGAGTAAATGACTGTGGTTGTGGGTTCTGATCAGAGAGCATGAATGGTGGCTGAGGTCAATGTTATAAGACGGGTTTCGTTACTAGGCCCGTGGGTTGGATATAAAGAAAGGGTTGGTCTTGTCCTGGCACAATATCCACCAAAAAGAATTGTTCTTACACAGTGAGAGTGAAACCAATATTGTCCTAAACTATGACAGTGGGTGAATCTATTGTGCAATCTCACTCTGTTCCAAATCACGTAATGTTATTTCATAAGAGAAAACTATGTGATCCGTGTTTCAAAGAATCAACACTCCCTGCTTCAAGCTTCTGACTCCCTGTGGTGCATTATCTCCAGGTATACTATTCGTCAACGTTGTCTTACTACAATGGAAATTTGATCTATAGGGATCCAAAACAGCATTGGTCCCAATACACATCACGAGGGGACACCATTGCAGAATTCCCTCTTCAGAGAAAAGCAACCTTTCACTACCACGCTCTGCTTTCGTTATCCGAGACAATTCTCTTTCCATGCTGCCACCGTCCATTTAAAATCGTGGTCTTCTGTTCTGTTAAACGTGTCTTTATAGCACTTTTCTAGAAGCCTTTTGAAATTCCATGTAAACTGCACGATCTGTATAAGCTTCCTCCGCCCTCTTCGTTACTTCATAAATAATATATCCGTGTTGTCTGTTCTTTATTAAACCATATATTTCTTAGTGAATATGTATTTTGTCTCTGGAAGATTGTCATGTCTGGAAGTTGCCCAACAACTGAAGAACTTACGACTGGCCTCCAGTAAACGGGTTAATCCATCTGCCAGTTTTTGTACTGGGGACTGTCAGTTGCATCACTTCCGTCCGCTGGCAGCACGCCGGTGTTCAAAGAAAATTTAGATATTTTGCCCAGAGACTCCGTTAATTCCACCCTTACTGCTTCAGTAAACTATGATGCATTCCGTCGGGTCCGGCTGGCACATCTACCCGGAGCACCGATTAAATTTTTCAGTAACTGCTATCTATTGATTCTTGATCAAAACTCTCACAGAGCTCAGCAATAAAGCTGAGTGAATTTTGATTTGCTGTTTGTTTGATTGATGCATATTCTTTTAACCCCACTTGTAATAACTGATACACTATCACGAATGGAGGCCACTGTACAAGTTTAATTTGCTGTTGATTTTAAAACATCTGACAAAGATCCATATATATATATTAAAAATTGAAATAAGACAGCTTCTGAAATTGACTGCTCATTCTCTCCCTGCAGACTCACAATCCATTTAATTAGTACCGGAGTGCATAAGGCACAGATTTGCTAGAAGAAATGCTTTGGGTCACTTGTGTAGTTGCTCAGGTGCATCTTAGATTTTGTTCGAGTTTAAGAAGATCAAAGTGAATCATTTGTCACAGATAAATATATTCCATAGAATTTCAAAATGATTTCAACACAGTATCTTGTCTGCTTTTGGGATATTGCTGTGCAACTGCACATACGTGTTTTCTTACAGATGCACAACGACATCATGTGAAGCATTCAGATATTCTTTTGACGTGAAAAAACAAAGTGACTTTGACCAGTAGATACGCTTCGCGAAAAAAAAAGTTGCATCCAGTTCTTCCAACTCTTTGGCGGTCAAGTGCACATATGCCCCGAACAATCTATGTACTATATTTCATTTTGTTATATTCCGAATAAAATCTCTCTCATGTGTGTTTAAAAGAATCAACACTTGCTGCTTCAACCATCTCCCATGGGAATCTGTTCCACGTGTTCACTAATCGCTCACTGAAATAATATTTTCGTAGAATCGTACTGAATTTACCCCCTTCATTTGCAGACGTGACCTCGGGTTTTGCTATTCTGGATAAGTTGAGACAGCCTGTAATGATCTGTGTTATCTGACCACGTTAGAATCATAAGGACAGCAATCCGTTTGACTGTCAATGTTCTTCTTCCAGTGTGAACCTGATTACTTAGTCCCTTCTCCCATTCCAGTACCGCTGTTCCGTAATTCGTTCAAGTTGCCCTCTCCTGCATTTTACAGCCGAGTTCATCAGCACATCCGCTGCAATCGATATATATTCTTGCTATCTTTTCTCTCCTATCATGTACCCAGTTTCGCATAATCTGTATATGATATTTGATGCGACAAGCACAGGCATCTGGATGCTTGCCAGTCAGTTCTCCCATTGAGCGGCTTTGAAGCTGTTACTGGCTAATCTGCTGCCGAGCTCAATCACACAACCTGTTTTTTTCTGCTCTGGACTGATCAGACAGATGACCACAAAATATTAGGCAACACCCAATCAGATATTTATGAACTGGCCCTCTTCACTGACACAATTCTTGATCATCTTCTTTGCATCCATTCCAATACCTTGTAATCTTTCCTGATACGATGAAATCTGAACACAGTGCTGCAGTTGCAATGTAACCAACGATATGTACAAATATGCCATTGTTAGCTGAATTTTGTATTCTATAATTCTACCTCTAGAACCAAAAATACTGTCAGCTTTGCACAGATATTTCCACATCCAACAATCGGAAGGATATACTGCTTGCCACTTCCAGTTACAGATATAAAGCCAACTCTAATGTGCCTTTGCTCCTCTTCTACTTGCAAGATACTGCCGATCAGCATGTGTGACCTTCCCCCGTCTTTTCTTCCCAAATGAATATCTTACATTTTGTTTGATTAACCTTCAGCTTTCACCGTTCTGCCCTATCTCCTAATATATTGAATCCCTTCTGCTTTTACACGTTGATATAACATTTAATGTATTCCTTAATATTATGAGATAGACATCTTTGAGCTCCGCCTCTTATCTCAAATTGAACTGAGCCGTGATATAGTGAATAAATACAATAGTTTGTTTTTATGTAAAACAGTTTCTTACACTGCTTGCAGTTGTTAAAAATATGATCATGCAGTAATTTTTTTGAACCGAATCACAAAATTTATGATCAGAAGCCTTTACAGTATTTATGCAACAAATTATATAAAACTAAAGGAATTAAACGGTAGAATATTTTTAAAAAGTCAATGATTAATTAACATGGAAGCTTCATGAGTGAAACTTCCTATATCAAGGCCAGACTTTCAGTTAGGATCACTTCAGTTGGTGCGTGGCATTGTATTCTGTCTTTGGCAGAATCATAGGATCACAGATTTATACAGAACAGAAGGAGGCCATTCAGACCATCCTCACATTGCCGGCTATCTGAAAGCGGCTAACAAATCAACTCTGCTCACCTGCACTCTCCCAATAGCCCAGGAAACTTTCCCCCACCACACACCCCACCCCTCATGCAACACCCTCACCCCCACATAAATAGTTTTGATTGAATCAGCTTCCAACACCCTTTCACTCAATGCATTCCAGATCGAAACAACTTGCTGCTCAAAAAAAAATTTCATCATCTCCGATCTGTTTCTTTCAGTAACAAGTTTAAATTGTGCCTTTGGGTTCCCGACTGACAAGCCAGTGGCAATATTTTGTCCTTGCTTACTCTGTCGAACTCCCTCAAAATTGGGAATACTTCTATTAACTGTCCTCTTAAACTTCTTTGCTCTACGGAGATTAATGCTTCCATAGCCTCTCCTGATAACTGAAGTTGCTATTTCCTGCTAACATAATGGTCAAACTCGTTTGCATCCTATGGAATACCTTGACATCCTTCCTGGTGTTTGGTGCCGTGATGCTAATGAGAATACATTAGCTGAGGTTTATATCATTCGCTGAGATTTATACCAGTACGTCATATATTCGTGACGTTTGTATAATATGCCCCTGTTGATCAAGCTTGGAATCCAGTACGCTTTTTTTTAAACAGTTTTCTACCTGTCCTACCACCTTCAAACATGTGTTTATATGAATCCTCAGGCTTCCCTGTTCCTTCTCTCACTTTCAGATTGTACCATCAGGTGATATAGCCTCTCCTCAGTATTCTTCCTCTCAAAATGCTTCAGTTCGCATTTCTCTTTTTTAAACTTCATCTTCAACTCTCTGTCCGTTTTCCCAGTCTGACTATATCCATCTGCAGTCTGCCACTTTCCAACTTACAGTTTCCTACTTTTCTTAGCTAAGTATGATCTGCAATTTTGGAAAATGTAGAGCCTGTGGACAAGTCCAGGTTATTTTAGTAGATTAGAAAGTGCAGTGATCCCAATACTTACCCCTGGTGGAAACTATTGCACTTTTCGCTCCAGTCAGAAAAACAATCGTCCGCCAGTATTCTCTGCTTTCCTTCTTCTAGACCCGTCTGCATCCATGTTTAAAACCCACATGAACTACATAAACTGCACTACTTTCATCCATCGAAACTCTCCAGCAGCTTTGTGAGACACGATTTGCCTTCAGCAATGATGTGTTGGCCTCTCTTACATTAAACGATATTATCCTTAGTGAGAATATGATTTTACCTGGATTACATTCTCTAGATTTTTTCATGCTACTAAATTTGGGCTGAATGGTCTGTTGTTCCCGGGATTATCTATATGATCCGTTTTGTGCAGTAGAGTTACATTTGCGAAACACCAGTCCACAGGCAGATACCCACTATCCAATGAGGCTGGAAAGATTGAGGATGGATCAAACAACCCTTACTTTTCTAAGTCAAAATTTACTTTGCCCCGGATTACTGCAACTCTCCAGCCCTATGCTATCCCCTGTTGTCCAAGGAGAATTGAAGGTTTGTGGCCAGAGTTGCCGTCATTTCAACACTTACTATCCTCAGTAATCTAGGATGCATCTGGTACTGACCGATTGAATTATCTAACGTGAGCACCGACAAACATTTTATTAACTCCTCTCGGTTTATTCTTATCTCATACAATTTATTTACCCTCTCCTCGTATAATGCGGCATTCGATGCCTCATCTTCTTTTAATAAAACAGATGCAAAAAACTCCTTTAGCAAGCCAGCCATGCCCTCACCTCCAAAAGAAGATTTCTTCGTTTGTCCCTGATTAAGCCCACCCTAAATTTACTTACCTTATATTATAAATATGATTATGAAATACTTTCAACTTCCAATTAATCTTATCAGGTGCTCATTTTTGTATAATCTCTTGATCACTCTAATTTGACAAAACTTAAAAAGAAAATACTAAGATGTGAAAAATCGACTTAGGCCAAAAACTTGCAAGGCTTAGCAATGGCAACACTAAAGTTTCTATCATTACGCTAAGAGAAAGCAAGTACTCAAGTTAAGTGTGGGACAGTTACAGTCAGATGAGGAATAACTATACTGTGCAATAAGGAAGCGGGAGGATTGAAGAATAAATGTTTGCCTTCTCTTTTCACAGTAGAGGAAGTGGACAAAATAACGGAAACCAAAAATAAGCGAAACCGAAGCATCAGATGTATTCATTATAAATAAAAACTCAGTAATTGTGCATATAATGGAAATAAGGATATAGCACATCGCCACGACCCGACATATTGCAACCTCGTATATGACAACAAACATCGGAGCAAATTGCAGATGCGTCAGTCATAATTTTCCAAGTCTCTCCACATTTGGGAATTGTCCTCTTGGATTGGAGAATTGCAAATGTCACTCCTTTATTTAAGAAGGGATAGAGGGAGAAACGAAGTTACTGAAGGCTTTTCAGCTTCATTTCACTTGTATGGAAATCACTGGAATTTCTCATCAGGAAAAGTGTGACTCTGCATTTGGAAAATATGAATTGATCAAAGTGCGTCAGCGCGGATTTGTGAAAGGAAGATCATGTCTTACAAATCTGATTGATTAACTGAAAAAGCCCACTGACATGGTTCTTAAGAGAGGACAATGTATGTCGTCTAATGCTCTTTCAAAAGGCATTGGATTAAGTTCCACACAAGATGTCAATCGCAATAAAAAAGGAGAATGGATTTGGGGGAAACATCGCCCTTTGGCTCGGTAATTGGGTGCGAGGCAGGAAACAGTTGGTAGGATAGAAAGTGAACAATCTCTGATTAAGAGGACGGGAAATTCGGTTTCCTCCAGGTGTTTGAGCTTGGTCATCCGCTTTTGGGCATATATAAACGACATGGATGAAGGATTTGAGAGATGTGTATCCAAATCTGTAGAAGACACAAAATTAGGCTGCACAGTAAATTCTTAGAGAGAAGCAGGAGGTTTCAAAGTGAGTTTGAGAGATAAAGCGAGCGGACAAAACTGAGTCAGATGGAATTCAATGTGGGGTTTTGTGAGGACATCCACGATGGCCCCAAATATAGCCATGAAGAATATTTCCAAATCTTGAGAAACTATGAACTGTGCAAGGCAAAGGGATTTGAGAGCCCACGTACACAGTTCACTGAAACCAAGCTCACAGTCACAAAACATTATCAATAGAAGAAATGCAAAATGTTATGAAACTTTCCCAAATCTCAACGACCCTGTTTACTGAGCAGTAAGTAGGAACCTGGTTCTTAGTCGATTGGCCGATCGCTTTTCCGGGGATAATAATACACCAAACAAAAAAATATTAATACTTTAGTCACTTATTACAGGACTGTTTGTGAGACACTGTTGTGCGCAAATAGCTGCCATTTTCGACCTTAAATATATAGTCAATTTACCTTATTATGTATACTGTGAAGCGCCTTGAGACGTCTAGGAAACGTGAAAGGCGCTATAACAAATGCAATGATGATATATATATTATTATTAAACATTATTATTAATATATTATAGTATATTATTAGTACTATTATTACTTATTATTTAGAAATGAGATATAGGCTGGAATATAAAGGGTAGGAAATCAAGCCTCATCTTCATAGAACGGTCTGACCCATCTGGAGATCTGTTCAGTTTTAGGCATCGTACCACAGAAATGATTTGTTGGGTCCTGAGTGGGTACATGGCAGATTCAACAAAATTATACCTGCGATAAAATAGGTGAATTATGAAGACAGATGACATGAACGTGTTCTCTGTTGTCCTGATTTGAGAAGGTTGCAGATTGATCCCATTGAGGGATTCTAAATTAGTACTGTGATTCAATACGGAAGATACAGATACACTATTACCACTGGTTGGGAAATCCAGAACAAGGGGACATATTGTTAAAACTAAAGCTCGGCCATTTTAGAGAGAAATTAGGAGCAGTTTTCACTCAAACTTCAATGGAAATCTAGAACACTCTCCCGCAAGTGGCTAGGGCTGCTGAATCCATTCGCTTCGTCAAGACTGAGATGGATTGATATCCCAAAATATCGTGCCCGCATACCGACTGGTACTGTTCTCCGAGCACCTGTCACACTAGTTCTAGCCAAGGATTCCTGGCTCTCCGTCAACCATCGGGTCGATTTCAAAAACTTATACTCGTGTACTGAATCCACTCTTGCCCAGGCACATTGCTGCGTTTGTGACCTGTTTACTACCCAACACGCAACAACATGTGTCCCCTCGATTTGCTCCTGCTTTCTTCATATCCCTCGTGCTGCCCATTCCACCATTTGTGGTCAATGTTTTGATTCAGCTCGCCCCGAAATCCTGGAGCACACTTCCCCTATCCCCAATCTTTGCCCCATCCTTCCAGTCTTCTGGTCTCTTCTGAAGAACTTCCGAGTCGACCTTGCCCCTGTCATGACCCGTTCACACCGCCTCATAGCGGTGCTCCACTACTCTCCTACGCTCTGAAGTGCCACCCTATGTGAGAGGCGCTGTATAATTGCAAGGTGTATTTGTTATGTGCAAAACATCGGCTTGACAGCACTAACTCTCTGATTGCGAGCTTCCACAGCACTGCGCTGCACAACTATTAAAACATCAAGATCTCGGTAACTCATGTGTTTCAAGAACAGAATAGTATCCGAAATGCTGAATGGAAAAAGATCAAGACCCAGCTAGTTTGCCTTCCACCTGCCATGCGGTCGCATGCACATATGTCCCGAACTCCTGTGTGTTATATCTCACAGCGTTATTTCCTCAAATAAAACTATTTAATCTGTGTTTCAAAGAATCAACACTTCTTGCTTCAACCGTCTCCCTCGGGAGCCCTGTTGCACCTGTTCCCTATTCGTTGACTGACATAGTGATTGCGTAGATTGGTGCTGAGTTGTGCCCTCGAACCGCAAGCGGTGACCGCTGGATTCCGCAGCGGACAAAATACACGACCAGCCAGTAAACCACTGTCTAACTGTCCTCCATTGGCTGTCCATGCTCCTGTCCATGAGGATCAAAGTTTTGCCACTAACCTACTTCTGTCACATCCAGATAATAATAATAAAAATAATTATACTTGCATTTGATATATCGCTTTTCACGTCTTCTCGACACCTCAAAGTGCTGCACAGAATAGACTGTAAAGTGGTTTGACTGTATATTTGTGGGCGAATAGCGGAAGACAGTTGCGCACAGAAGGGTCCCACAAAGAGTGGTGGATTGAAGATGACCAATTTATTTTTGTTTTGTTTTGGAGGGATTATTATGTGGCGTGTGGAGTAATGAAACTCACCGAAGATTTCGCCCTGCCTGGAACTAAACACAGGTGTCTCCCTAGTAAGGAGAGTGCTCTAACCACTGAGTTACAGGACTCCACAAGCAAGAAGGTACTCTCTACGCTCCAACATTACGCGGCTGCATGAAATACCTCACATTACACACACCGTGGGGCTTTCAGCCATTCTGGACACACTCTGTATCTCTATTCCGCAGTTGTTTTGTCTGACACCTTGATTTAACTTATCCAAGTCTGTCTCAAGACCTCTATCTTTGCCCTCATCAGGGATCATCTTTCCCCAACTTACCCCAGTTCAGCTATGACCCCCCCACTTCGATGAATGCGGTGAGCATTTACCTTGAGCTCCCAAATTGATACGCGGTCTATGAGTGTAAATTTGTAATCAAATTGCAACAAATTTCTTTCAAGGATTTGCAATATTATTGTATCGTATTGTGAAAAATTAAATTGGTATGATGGCTTCAGTTTCTTTAAGAAGTCCTGATAGGATCATCTTGCTACCTGAGCCCAATGTTCTCGCTGACGATCAAATGAAGAACTTCAGGGCTCACACCTGTCCCGTTGTGTGACAGTTCAGAACAAGACTCAAACTTGGATTGTGACTGAGAATTGGGGATGAATATGAAGCTCTGACCTCACCTGGTACCCGCCTGAGAGAGAAACGCTGGTCCTCGGGAGTCCACCTCGACACTGGGGTGGGACAGGTGGCATTCTGCAGCACTGATAATATGTCTCAACCGTACGATCTCAAACACACTTGCACAGAAAAGTTTATTCTTACTTCAGTCCCTGTGCAGATGATTGCGGGATCAACACTGATTCGTGGCGAATGTTCCCGCTGACAGTTTAATGAGCAGGAACCATTAGATATGAACGGCGTTTGATTTTTTTCACCGCTGTCTGGGATACGATCATAAGAACATAACAAAATAGGAATTTCCTGAGCCAAACATGAAATCCCTCTCGATTGCCTTCCAACCTTCTTGCAGTCCCTTGGCATGACTTGTACAAAACTTTCCAATGCATCTATGTCTATGTGTGTCTCTCTCTGTCTGTGCGTATGTAACTGGGACAACCCTGCAAGGAGGGAGCTATACAAATTTATGTTTTCCTTGTTGTTGTTAGCGACTCTGCTCGTGTCTGTGTGTGCGTTTTGTGAGTGTGAATGTGTGCGTCTCTGTTTGCATATGTGCCTGTGCATTTCATTCGCTCTTTACATATCTGTGTGCGTTTGTGTGTGTTTATCTGTCTTTGATTGTAATTCTGTGATGTTGTGTGTGTGTGCGTCGGTGTGTGTGTTTGTGGCTAAGTCTCTCTATATATATTTGTTTGTCCATATTCTGGAGAATGACATGTATCAAAAATAGAAGTGAGTTTCTCCTGGTTTCCTGGCTGACAACACCATCAATAAATATTGGACGCTCACTTCACTGCAATTTGATAACTACAATCACTTACGCAATACACTGCCTCGATACTTTACAAAAGGCATGTCCAAATGGCGTCACGCGGGCCACATGTGTCCCGGTGGTGAATTTTTTTGGCGAGATACCATTTCCAACCTTCAACCATCCCCTCCCTCCCTGTTGAACGTCCTCGTGTGGCAGCAGGAGGACCCGGCGGTTGGGAGGCCTCAGTGCGGAGAGTGGAATAATACCGGCCATTGCTGCAGTGGGTCACGAATAATAATAATAATAATCCTTGCATTTGATATAGCGCTTTTCCAGTCGGGAGGACGTCCCAAAGCGCTTCACAGAACACACTGTAAAGTGAATTGACTGTATATTTGTGGGCGAACGCGGCAGCCAATCGCGCACAGCAATGTCACACAAACAGTCGTAGATTGAAAATGACCAACTTATTATTGTTTTTTTTTTTGAAGGGATTATTATTAGGCTCTGTGTGGAGTAAGGAAACTTGCCCAAGGTTTCGCCCTGTCTGGAATTGAACTCAGGTCTCTCGCTTGCAAAGCGAGTGCTCTAACCACTGAGCTACAGGACTCCACAGCGAGCATTTGTCTAATCAATCACACCGTTAGCCACCGCCAACTCCTCCAGATGCAGATAGTGATTGCCGCGCGGCTGATAACAGCGATAACAAACTCCAGCATTGCTGGGGTCAACGCACCTACAGACTCGAATTGAATTTCCAAACTTTAGAGTAACAAGAGAATACAATATGAAACAGTTGCTTTGTTCAAATTAGGTAAATTGTTTATTAGCTGATAAGGTAACTCAGCAAATAACGAAAGGCGGAACAGAAACTGTATACAATTCAGCTACTAGTACAAGTATCTTACAGGTAAATTTTCAGTGTGCCTTTGCATCATAATTTGTCACAACTCTCGAAGCATCTGTAAATGACTAATAAATGCAGTCCTCAAGACAACACTCGATTTTCTTCCTTTTAAAATTAACCAAAGACCAATACACGATTAAATTCCTTTATTTTAGAAGCCACCTCGATCCTCTCCTCACCCAATAGCCCCACATAAACGAACAAGCTGCTGTTCCTTCCCAATTGAACCACGTCTCCCTACTCTCTCTTTTGCATTTATAACCTTCTTAACATATAGGGTTGGCCGTTACATCAACTTGCCTAATCAACAAGTATTTGAATAATCTATTCATTTATTTTTAGTCACATTTTTGCTCGTGATGAGTTTATGTTTAAAAAAACATTCTGGTTAAACAGCAACACGCATTTGCTCCTTGTTGATTTTGTCTGAGCGTATTTTGAAAGGAATCTGGAATAAAATACTAATAGTAGTAATAATTATATCAAAGTATCTGGAAGCAATTTCGCTGAGCAACAAGGTGGCTTACAGATCATGAAGCCCCATTCATTCGTTAATTGGAACCTATTTGACAGTATATTCTGTGAAAGCCTTTCAGATGGCGTGGTAATGTTCTATATCCATTACAAGGATTATGATTAGTGCAGTGCACCGATTTAAATAAAAGCCAGGCTATCAGTTGCTCATTAAATTATGATTCGTTTTCAACTTTTCACAAATTAAACGAGTGGCACACGTTTCATTTTACTTATTTAGATTAAATATGTGGTTAAACGGATAGATGACAAGATATTTGACACTCTCTCTGAACTTAGATTGTGTTAAAGCATAAATGACTGTATTTGTGCAGCAACTCAAAACCATCAGCATGTCTGTCACTTGTTGGACAATAAACACTGGGTCATTGTAACTGATGTAGAAATAATTGTCCAACGTTCGTAATAATATGAACTCTAAAACATACATCAGCCATAACACGATGAAGCTGCCGGATATGGCGAAGAGTAAGATAATGGATTTCCTTCGATTCCCCATCTCTGCATCACTGAGACTATTGCTTCTCTGGTGCAGGAGTTTTCTGCGGATTCTGTTGGCCGCTAAAATGTGACTGACTGTCACCACGTTCATCAGCAAAATCAGAAAGAATGGAACAAACGGGGATATTATAGTGTCAAACCAGTGGAACACAATCCATGTGGGAGAGGTGTAGAAAACCGCTTTGGCCTTGCAATACCAAGGCACTTGGTTCAGTATCTCTCTGGGCTCAAACATAAAGTACCAGGGAATGCTGATGAAACAACTCAGAGCAGAAATCACTCCGACAACTACGGCTGCTGTTCTCTCGGTGCAATAACGTGTTTTCAGTTTCACCCAACAGATGGCGACCAGGCGATCAAAGGTGAAAGCCACTGTGAACCAGACTGACATGTGTGTCACCGCCGACATCAGCACCAATCTGAGTGAACACACGGGAGTGATGTCCAGAAATGTGTGATTGAAATAAAGAGAATGTATCTGGTTCAAAACCACATCGTTGATGGCGAACAGGAGATCGGCCACTGCCATGGCCACCATGTAGACGGTGATACATTTTGAGAGCCCACACTTTCCCCGGGACAGGACCACAATGGCCAACAGATTCGCTGTGAGAAAGTGGAACAGCAAACAAACATATTTACCTGTGCGCTGCGTAAGTTGATGGTATTTAGCTCAAAGTTCATTCACGCAGCAGTTTCCCATCAATACTCATGGATTGATGGGCCCATTTAAAAAAAATTCAAAGCATTAATAAGGAATATTGAAATGATCAAACACAGGAATCGCGCTTGACAGGCGACTTCGGTAACCACTGAGCTGCAGATATTATTTAACCAATGAACTACAGACGAAAATAACCAGTAACATGTAAGAAGTTCTGCCGAATTCCCTCTCTGTCGCCTGTTCTGTTGGACATGAAAGATCTCCTGTGACACTACCAGAAAATAGAAAGAACTACGTCCACATTTCCTGACCATGTATACACCGAACAAAGTGTGTATCCTCAAATATTTATTGCGCTTCTCTGGTTACAATCATGTTAATTTCTGATATGATAATGTCAAGTATATGCATTGCGTATAATCTGAAAGATGTGCACTTCATTTAATGTCAATGTGTGGAGCTGCAGGTGAGAACATAAAGCCGAAAATTCGCTTCCACTAATTGAAGATAACGCTAAAAATTCCACTATATTAATATGAAAAAGTTCGACTCACGCACAGCACAATTCGCAATAACGTCAAAATAAATCAAGGGCACAACCGTGCTATTTATGGTCAGACAACGAAAATTTCGAGATGCTCAAATATTTTTCTCACTTGTCACCCCAGCCCCCTCCATGCACAGCATCCAGCTCATTCAATACAAGTCCAAAGGTGTCCACTCTCACACAATCTCCGCACACCCTTCACTCCAGTCATCGCCAGGAATCCCTGCATCCTTTCCAGAAAACACATTGATATAAAGATATTCAAAATATTTGCAAACCATTCCTTGCACTGACATACCTCTGTCTCTCAACCTAATGACAGAACTGGCTCACTCATCCGATCAATCCTTCCTCACCGCCAGGCATTCTTACAGCCAATGTGTCGTGAAACACTGAAGTCTCAACGTCTCCAACTCATACCCTTTTGAGCGACCGTCAGATCAGACCGAAAGATATTCTTTTAGGACTGTACCTCCTGTCACCATTGTAACACGCGTAGACACTCAACGAAGAAGGGACCCACTATCAGTCTCACAGCGAGTGTGGAGAGGGTTCAGCAAACGACAATATCTTATCTTTATAGAGACATCAAAAAAGACATCAGCTTAACAGAAGTCACAGCTGGAGAAGTAGAAATAGATATGTGTGCCATGCGCAAACTTGTGGTACATCGTGATACAAGTAAAATTTGTATCTAACTAATTACCTGCAATACCAATAGCTGCAAGAATAGGATAATAAACTATCATTATCCGAAATAGTGTTGGCAGATACTGCCACGGAATGAAGGCTACAGCCCTCAACATTGTGTATCACCAGCGGATACGCTGTCAGTGCTGGACACTCAAAGCTGTCAGTCTTTATATCCCAGAACTGTCTCCACTGGGAATAGGCTATTTGCACAAATGATTGTGCAACACCAATGTTTCTCTTCTGGCACGAACTGCTGACCGGATTCCTTGGGGGAGGTAAGCAGGATCTCTTGGGAGTTGAGACTAATTTAAGGTGTCGTGCTCAACAAAAGAAAGCAGGATTGAAATCTAACCTGTGCAGTGTTCAAAGTGTGTCTTTGTCTGATTCAGGCCATCTACATCTTGTATTAAATGACTGTGTTTGCGGGTTGTGATCAGAGGGCATAAATGGCGGCTGAGGTCAATGATATAAGAAAAGTTTCGTTATCAGGCTCGTGGGTTGGGGATAGAGAAAGTGCTGATCTTGTCCTGGCCCAATATTCACCATAAATATTTGTTTTTACTAAGTGAGAGTGAAACCAATATTGTCCCAAACTATGACAGAGTAGATGCACCTATTACGCAATCGCTCTGTGTGTTAAATCACATAACGTTATTTCATAAGAGAAAATATGAGATTCGTGTTTCAAAAAACCAACATTCGCTGCTTCAAGCTCTGACTCTGTAACTTGCATTTTCCACAGATTCACTATTCGCTAACTGAAATAATAATTGTGTAAATTTATTCTGAATTTCACCCATTTAGATTACTAAGGACAGCAACTATGTCGCCTCCCAAACATCTCTTTTGTGGTGTGAACATGGCCAAAATACTTAGCCACACCTCAGGTTCTAGGCCCTCCATACATTGAATCATTTTTGTTCCTCAACTCCACATCTAATAGCTGAGGTCATCAGCACACGTTGCGCTGTGGGTACACATTCTGTCCATCCTCTGCCTCCTATTGTGTGCCCAGCGATGCAACAGCAAATCTCCTCGGGTTTGGCAAGAAGGACATTTGCTAAATTCTTTGCCAGATGCTGCCCTTATTGACCTGCTTTGAAGTTTTTACTCCAGCCGAGCTCAATCTCTCAGTGTATTTTGGCTGCTCTGGACTGCTCAGAGATTTGTACGGTCTTCAGTCAGATGGCCACCAAACATCAGATAACTGAAATGAACCATTTACTGAACAGGCCCACATCCCTGGTGTCATTCTGGTACATCTCCTCTGTTTCCATTCCAACACATTATTATCATTCCTAATGTGAGAACTTGCAGATCTGCAAACAATGCTGCAGGTGCAATCTGTCCAATGATATGCATACATGTGCCATTGCCAGTTAACTTGTGCTCACTATGGTTCTACCTAAAAAGCCCTGTACACTGGCAGCTTTTACATAGATATTTAGACACGCATTGATGGGAAGGTTACACGACGTGGCACTTTCAATTTATTAGTTATTACCAGCCATGTTCCGTTCCTCTTCTGCAGCTAGGAAGGCACAGCCCGTTTTGTTAATATTTTGAATATTTAATATATATCGATCAGAATTAGCAGTGGTCCCAGTACAGACAAATGGAGAACACCACTGCAGACTTCCCTCCATACTGAAATTGCCACCCAGTATATCCTTTCCATCAATGGGTATCGAAATGTCTGTCTAAAAGCTGCCAATGTAATGGGTTTTATAGTTTGAACCAGAGTGTGCACAAGTCAACTGACAATGGCACATTTGTGCACATCATTCGATAGATTGCACCTGCAGCATTGTTTGCATATCTGCAAGTCCTCATATTAGGAATGATAATGACCGTTCACCTCTACACTGTGCTTTCAGTAACCGAGACAATTCTGTTTCCAAGCTGCCACCGTCCCTTTAAAATCGTGGGCTTCTATTTTGGTTACAAGTGTCTTATATGATACGATCTAATATTTTTAAAATGCATAACAATACCAACTGGAGAACCTTACTCCACCCTCTCCGTTACTTCATAAAAAAACTGTATCCAGTTTGTTAGACCGTATTGACTGTTCTGTATTATACCATAATTTTCTAAGTGGAAATGTATTTTGTCTCGGATTGCAGTCTCCACAGTTTTCCCCAGGAATGAAGTGAGTTTGACTGGCCTATAATTATCGGTTTTATCGTTCTGCCGCATTATGTACAGTGGACTAACACTTACATCACTTCCGACATCTGGCAGCACACTGGTGTCCAAAGAGCTTTAAGAGATTTTTCCCGGAGCCTCCGATATTTCACCACTTATTTCCTTCAGTAAACTAGGATTCATCCCGTCCGGTCCGGGTTTCCTATCTACCCTGAGCACCGATTGATTTGTAGTAATTTCTCTCGGTAATTCTTGACCAAAACAATTTCTCTGCTCTCTTATTCGATACTGTGGCATTGGCTGCATCCTCATCTTCTGTGACCACGAGAGAAACATCTGTCTATTCCTTTGAAGATTTGTCCCCAATGACAGTTTCATTGAAACTCTTCTCGGTGTCCCACTGAGCATCCGTTTGCCATTGGCTCCTCTCCACAGAGTTGTCCTCTCCCTGACCGGACATGTGTGATAATGACACACATTCATGTGAATTCTGCACTGCCCGTCCCCTCTTCCTACCACAAGCACAGATACTCTCTCTGAGCGCTCTGTGGCTGTGGGATGACAACCTCCTGAAACGTTAGGTCCATGAACACACAGAGTCACTCATTCCTTTACTGTCTCTCTCCCACATTCACTCGGCCTCTCTACAATGGAGAGAGTGAGAGAGAGAGAAAGAGAGAGTATGAGAGGCACACAGAGAGAGTTAGATAATGAATGTGAGAGACAGAGAGAGAGTGTAAAATTCTGAGAGAAAGTGTTAGAGAGAGAGAGAGAAACAACATGACGTGGTGTAAAAGTCTATCATGTCGGCTGGACGTCCAAGGCCGCAAAACAGACAGAGATTCCGAGTTAGTTCGCAGTTTCTCATCAACAAACAAACAAACAAACTGCGTTTATTTCTCCTCCTTCACGGAGGGTTGGGGTTCGGAGCTTCTCCTCAGTGTTGGCTTATAATTGACGAATCCATTTTCAATCATTTTCGTGTGCTTATGTCAATAAACAGTTTCGCACTGAATCCCATGACATTAATTGTGTTGCTCAGTCCCTGGTCTGGTTATCACCATCTAACGCCAGAGAGCGGTCAGACACAGACAGCAATTCATTGCTTCTGCATCTCTCCAGGTGGCTGTTGTGGATTTGAGGGAAATAATCATTTGCTGTGATTTAGTCTGGGTTCAAATTACAAATAAAGAGGGTGGTGTTGTAGTGTGTAACTGCTCACAATGTTCTGAGTAATTATACTATTTATAATAATTCGGCATTTGACATTGCGCTGTTCACGTCTTGCAGACGCCTCAAAGCGCTTGTTTAGTCAACTCCCTTCTCCTCCTTGAGGGGAGGTGACCAGTGTCTTCCTGGAGCTGATCTGGAGCTCGGCAACAAATGTGGAATGGAGCCATTCCTGCGTGATGGTCACTCGGGTGGACACTGTGATCTCTGCCTGTCCCGGGCTGTGTGTGTGCGTGTGTTTGTGTGTGTGTGTGTGTGTGTGTGTGTGTGTGTGTGTGCGTGCGTGTCTCTGTGTGTTTTTCTGTGCCTGTGTGTGTGTGTGTTTGTGTGTGTGTCAGTGTGTGTATTACTGTGACAGTGTTTGTGTGTGTGTCGTGTGTTCCTGTGTGTGTCTGTTTGTTTCTGTGTGTGTTTGTGTCTGCGTTTCTGTGTCTGTGTGCCTGTGTCTGTGTCTGTGTCTGTCATCTGTCTGTCTCTGTATCTGTCTGCGTTGATGCTCGTGTGTATCGCTGTCTGTGTGTGTATGTTTGTGCCTGTGTGTGTGTGTGCGTGTCTCTCTCTCTCTGTGTGTATATGTGTGTGACTGTGTGTGGTTGTGTGTCTAACCCCCTGAGCTACAGGACACTTTACAAAGACAACTTTGCATTGAATCCTGCAAAAACTCAGTCACTACACTGTCCTGTGAAGCGCATTGAGAAGTCTCAAAGTCGTGATAATGCGCTGGGATAAAGACAATTATTATTGTTGTTGTTACAAAAAGACTTTTTAATCGCCCAAAAAAACACGTCTCCCCTTTAAGAAGAGGACGGACTCGCTTTAAATCAAAATACTGTCTGCAGTTTTATATAATTTTTTATGCAGTTTTTTGATAGTGATTCATATTCTAATGATGAATATTTTTATTCTGCAAATAGAAATGAAATTATTGGCAATATAAGTTTGTTTGATTCCAAATCCGTCTTTTCTTCCCTTGGAAATAAGAGATTTTCTACAACACATGTGATAGAAATCAGGTAATACCTGTCTAAGGCTGATTCAATGTGTTAGTCACAACTTACGGTTGATTCAGTTTGCAAAAGACTTTGCTGAATTATTTCGCTTTCCTTTAAGCGTGTGAGTCTGTGAGTGAGTGAGTTAGTGAGTGAGATAGTCAGTTAGTGAAATAGTGAGTTGTTTATATTTTTATACTGTGTGTGTACAGGAGAGATACCGGACAGGCTGTGTGTGTGTGGGAGATATTGGAAGAGGCTGTTTGTACAGGAGAAAGATTGGGAGAGCTGTGTGTATACAGGCAGGACACTGGCAGTGGCTGTGTATATACAGGGGAGTCAGTGGAAGAGGTTGGTTTATACAGTGGAAGACACGGGAAGAGGCGACGTGTACAAGAGGCTGTGTGTATACAACAGAGACAGCGGGAGAGGTAGGTGTGAAGGTGTAAAGTTTCTCTATCACGTTGTGTGTAAAGGAGAAACGCTGGGAGTGGCTGCGTTTATGCAGGAGTAACACTGGGAGAGGCTGGTGTATACATTGGGAAACACTGGAAGAGGCTGTGTATGAAGGAGGAACACTGGGAGAGGTCGGGTGTCCACAGGAGAGACCCTGGGAGAGGTTGTGTGTATACAACCGGAGGCACTGGAAGAGGATGTTTGTACAGAAAAGGCCCACAGAGAGTCTGTGTGTATACAGGAGAGACACTGGGAGTGGCTGTGTGTATACAGGAGAGACACTGGGAGCGGTTGGGTATATAAATGCTAAATAATGATCCATCAAGAAAAAAAAAAGAGAATTTGATCACTCAATCCATGACTGTTTGTGGGTCGCTGCTGTACGCAATTGGCTGCCGCGTTTAATCCACATACAGACAGTCAAATCACTTTACGGTATATTCTGTAAAGCGCTTTGAGACGTCTAGAAGATGTGATAAGGCACTGGATCAAATGTAAGCATTATTATTATTTTTACTATTATTATTACAGAGTGAAATCTTCTTCCTGCCACTCGCAAAACCCTGCAGCACCACTTCACTGCCACCAGAGTGCAGTGCTGCGCTTTGTAACTACCCACAGTATTCTCATGAAACATAATAATAATAGTAATAAACTTGTCATTCGATATTGCGCTGTGAGAGTCTCACAGGCGCCTCAAAGCGCCTGTTTAGTAAAAACAATCCCTTCTACTCCGTTACGGGAGTGAACAGGGTCTCTCTCGAGCTGATCTGGAGCTTGGCAAACAATGTGGGAATCAAGTCAATCTTGTTTGATGGACACTCGGGTCGACAATGCGATCTCTGCCCGTCCCGGGCTGTGTATGTGTGTGTGTGTGTGTGTGTCTGTGCATGTCTGTGTGTCCCTCTGTGTCTATGTGTCTGTGTGTTTGTGCATCTGTGTGTGAGTGTCTCTGACGGTATGTGTATCGTGGTGTATCTTTGTGTGTGCCCGTGTGCGCGTGTCTTGGTGTGTCTGTGCGTAGAGAGGAAACTTGCACAAGGTTTCGCCCCCAATTGGGGATTGACCCCCTGTCGCTGGCTTGCGAGGCGAGGGCTCTAATCCCTAAACTACAGGACCTGTTACAGAGATAGTATACGGTATATACTGTGAAGCGCTTTGAGACGTTCCGAAGACGTGATGACACTCGGGTCAAATAAAAGGATTACTATTATTATTATAAAAAGGGCTATAACCCCATTAAACCTCGTCTCCCCTTTAAGACAGTGACGGCCTCCCTTTAAAACCCAAATATGGTCAACAGATCAAAATCCTGCTCTGGCCCCGTGACCGAACCCAGCCCCGCCCCCAGCTCAGGCCACGCCCCTAACCCTGGCCCCGCCCCTATTTGTCTCCAGTTTGTAGCAAAGCCTACAGCGGCTGATTGACAGAGAGAAAGTTAGAAAGTGAGAGTGAGTGTGAGAGAGAGGGAGAGAGTTAATGCAAAAAGCGGTTTATATATTTGGGATTAATGCAGAATTGGGAATATTTTGCACTGATGCACTTTAAACCCCGATGATCTGAGGGGAATTTACACCCGTTTCCCGTGTTTGTCCTCGGCTGTGGGATTGCAATCAAAACCCAAAGTTAACGCAAAACCGTATTTATATCATTGTGATTAACGGAAACATTGGGGTTTATTAAACTATTGCACTTGAAACACCGCGGAAATGGGGGCTTTTAAAACCGTTTCCCGTGTTGTACACAGAGAGCGCTTTATTATTTAAACAGAAAGCCAATGATAAACCCCATGGGTATCATTGGGATTAACGCAGATTTATAAAGCCTGGGATAGGCATTGAGACGTCTGGCAGAAGTCAAGAGGAGCTGTGTACAATGTGGGGATTATTATTGTCGAGATCAGGAGCTGAAAGCTCCAGACTGATGTTCATTATGTCATAGTTGACTTACTTTAGACTTTTCTCTGCGCAAATTAGCTCTATATTCGCTCACAAACACAACCGTCGCTTCGCAGTCGATTCCGAGAAAGGATTGAGCCGCGGTCCCAGTGTGAAAGGTGTCATATAAACTACACGGTTTATTGTATAAGGACACAGATTATAAAAGGTTCAGCCTCGTGGCCATCACAGCCAAACACAGGTCATGGCTGAGGATTTCCTTCTCATTAATCTGTCACTCGGCAGATCCTCAGAGGGTCAGAGTTTTTGCCGCCGTCGTTCAAACCGGGACTGAAGTACGGATAAAGTTTCTCAGTGAAAGTCTGGGTGAAAGTGTGGAGATGAGACATGTTATCAGCGTTGTAAAATGTCACCTCTCCCCCCTCATAGTCCAGGAACACTCCCACCTTCCCGGGTCTCTCTCTCAGGGGCAGGCGGGTGGCAGGTGATGTACCAGCTTTATATTCATCCCCGTTTCTCAGTATCACAGCCCAGAATCCATCCTCTGGTGACAGTGTGATCTCTCCTTTCCTGTTGACAGACTCTCGGGCCAATCCCACATCCCACTCAGTCTTGTTGGCCACCTGCACCTCCCAGTAATGTCTCCCTGATGTGAAGCCCTCAGACCCCAGGACACAGACACAGGGATCAAACCTCTTCGGGGAGTCCGGGAGCTGCTGCCGTGTGTCTCCGGGTCTCACGCTGGTCAGGTCCTCAGACAGGATGAGGTTGGGATGAGCTGTGTCAGGATCCAGAGTCAGAGAGGCCGGAGCTGAGAGAGAGAAACAACACAAAGTGGAGTGAGGGGACGTCTGGAGCTCAGACTGTGTGTGAACACATCTAAAGCTGGGGACACAATCCAGCTCAGAGGGTCACAGTCGGTGTGACGGTGTGTGTGAGTGTGTGTGAGGGTTTGTGTGAGGGTGTTTGTTGGGGAGGGTGTGTGAGCGGTATTATGAAGGTGTGTGTGGGAGGCTGTGTGAGGGAATGTGTGAGTTTCTGTGCGAGGGTGTGTGTGAGTGGATGTGTGTGCGAATAATTGTGAGGGTGTGTGTGTTAGTGGATGTGTAAGGGTGAGCGTGTCAGCAGGGTGTTTGAGGGTGTTTGTGAGGGTGTGTGTTTGAGGATGTGAGTGTGTGCGACGGTGTGTGCAAGGTTGTTTGTGAGGGTGTGTGTGATCGGTTAGGTGGGAATCTGTGTGTGAGAGTTGCGTGTGGTGGTGTGTGTGAGTGTTTGTTTGAGAGATTGTGTCATGATCTGTGTGAGGGGATGTGTGAGGGGAATGTGAGGACGTGTGTGATTGTGTGTGAGTGTGTGTGCGAAGGGGTGTTTTGAGGGTTTGTGAGGTGTGGGTGTGAGGGGTTTGTCTGAGTGTCTGTTTGAGGGTTTGTGAGGCTGTGTGTGTGGGCGTGTGAGAGTGGTTTGTGAGGGTCTGTGTGGGGATGTGTGTGAGGGTTTGTGTGTGAATGGTTATGTGAAGACGTGTGGGAGGGTTTTTGTGATGGTTTGTGTGAGGTGGTCCCTGAGGGCGTATGTGCGCGTGAGTGTCTGAGGTGGAGTGAGAGGGATTGTATGAGGGTGTGTGTCAAGCTACGTGTGAGGTTGTGTGTGAGGTGTGTCTGTGAGTGTGTTTTGGAGGCGTGCGTGTGAGCGTGTGTGTGAGGGTGTGTATCAGGATGTATGTGAGGGGTTTGCGTGAGAGCTGCATGTGAGTGTGTGAGAGGGTGTGTGTGAGGGTGCGTGTGAGGGGTACACACCTCTGAGGGTGTGTGAGAGTGAATGTATGTGTGAAGTTGTGTGTGAGAGGATGTGAGAGGGGATGTGTGAAGGTTGGTGTGAGGGTGGGTGTGACTGTGTGTGGGGGGGCTGTGTGAGAGGATTGTGTGTGTGTTTGAGGGAATGAGAGAGGTGTTATGTGAGGATGTGTGAGGGTACGTGTGAGGATGTGTGTTAGGGGGTATGCGACGGTTGTGTTTGATGGGTGTGTTTGAGGGATGTGTGAGGTTTGTGAGGTTGCATGTGAGTGGTGTGTGTAAGGGTTTGTGTGAGCGGTTGTGAGAGGTGTAGTGTGCTGATGTGTGTGAGGGTGTGTTTGACGATGCGTGTGAGTTGTTGGGTGTGAGGGTGTGTGTGAGGGTTTGTGTGTGAGCGGGTGGTGCCTGAGTGTGAGAGTTTTGTAAGGGTTTTTGTGTGAGGGGATAGGTGAGTGTTTGTGTGAGCGTGCATGTGAGGGTCTGTACGAGGATCTGTGTGAGGAGGGAAGGTGTGTGAGAGTTATGAGTGGGTGTGTGGGGGTGTGTGTGTATGACAGGGTAATAATATTAATAATAATAATAATAATAATCCTTGCATTTCATATGGTGCTTTTCAGTGTTTTTCGACGTCTCTAAGCGCTTCACAGAATATAATATGAAGTGAATTGACCGAACATTTGTGGTCAAAACGCGCCAGCGAATTGCGCACAGCAGCGACCCACAAACAGCCGTGGATTTAAAATGACCAATTTAGTATTGTTTTTCTTTTTTGGAGGGATTCTTATCAGTTGTGTGGAGTAAGGAAACTTGCCCAAGGATTCACCCTGCCTGAGATTGAACCCATGTGTCTCGCTTGCAAGGCGAGTGCTCTAAACACTGAGCTTCAGGACTCCACATACAGGATGTGTGTATGAGGGGGTGTGAGATGTTGTGTTTGAGGGTGTGTGTGAACGTGGGCGTGAGGGAGTGTGGGAGCGTGTATGTGAGGGTCTTTATGACGGTCTGTTTGAGGCTGTGTGTGAGGGGCTGTGTGAGTGGTTGTGTGAGGTTAATTATTTTGTGTGCGTGTGTGCGTGACTGTGTGTGTGAAGGTGTGCGCGAGGCTGTGCGTGAGAGGGTGTGAATGTGTGAGTGACGTGTGTTTCAGGGTTAAGTCTGTAATAGACGTATGTGAGATGTGTGTGTGTGTATGAGGTGTGTTTGTGGGTGAGGCGTGTGTGAGGGGATGTTTGTAAGAGGTGTGAGAGAGAGCTGTGTAACGTAAGCAGCGCGTATGTGAGAGTTGTGTGTTTGAGGGGTGTGTGTCAGGTGTGGTTAAAGAGTTTATGTTTGGTTTGTGTGAGATGTGTGTGAGCGTTCTGTGCGAGTTTTGTGCGTTACTAGTATTCTGAGGTTTGTGTGTCAGATATGAGTGTGTTGTGTATTCTTTCAGGTGTGTGTAAGAGGTGAGTGTGTGAGGCATGAACACGTGTGTCTACGATAGGTGTTGATGAGGTGTCTGTGAGGTGTGTGAGTGGTGTGTGTGAGGGCTGTGTTTGAGGAGTGCTGTGAGGGGTGTATGTTTCAGATGTGTGTGAGGTGTGAGAGAGAGTTGTGTGTGAGAGTTGTGTGTGTGTGTGATGTGTGTGTGCAAAGCGTGTGTGTGTGAGTTGTGTGTGTGTGTGAGGGTGTTGCGATTATGTGCATATGTGAGTGAGGAGTCGGTATGTGTATGTGTGAGGGAGTGTGTGGAGGGTATGTGTTGGGATTCAGGTGAATACAAGTCTATTGACACGGATTCAGGGTGAGAATGGAAGACATGTACCTGGGCTGATGTTGTCTATAATCTGTCTCCAGACGGTGTTCTTCAAAGGCCATTTGTACTTGGACACAGGAAGGTCATCCTCACACACTGACAGATCAAACACCTCGTCACTGACCCTGAAATAAGACACGATCACAGTATAAAGTGAAACTGCACCTTGTGGTTGGTTTATGGGTTGAATTGTGGGATATTTGTTAAAGATCATTTCATACCTTCTGTTGGCAGCAGCTTCCTCCTAATGAAATCAAACACAGACAGATGTCAGTTCAAATCGAGACACCAACACAGACAAGTTAAATGTGCGCAGAGTATCTCACGTCCCAATACAATCTCTGATCTCTTTATCAAACACAATTAGTTTGTCTGCTCCCGACTGTGTATAACCGTTACTGAACTATATCATAATGTCATCTCTTTACCTGCAGGAAGGTGGGAGCGTCTTTTCCCAGCTGTGCCGTTAACTCGGAGAGTTGTTGTTCAACAGAATCTAATTTGCACTGAATCTCTCGCAGATTTGTCTCCATTCTCTTTAGAATCTCCTCCTCTCGCTGTCTGAGATCCCCCATCACTCGCTGCTCTCTGTCAGTCAGACTCTGGTGCATTTTAGCAAACTCACCCGTGACGTGGGTCTGCAGACTGTTCACCTGTTCCTGAAAATATCAGACATCCAAACATTACCCACTGTAACCAGAGACACTGAGACATCACACCGTCTACAAACAGTGACCAGTGACACTGAGACATCACACCGTGTACACACAGTAACCAGAGACACTGAGACATCACACCGTCTACAAGCAGTGACCAGTGACACTGAGATATCACACCGTGTACACACATTGACCAGAGACACCGAGACATCACACCGTGCACACACAGTAACCAGAGACGCTGAGACTTCACACCGTGTACACAGTAACCAGAGGCACTGAGACATCACACCGTGTACGCACACTAACCCGTGTCACTGAGACATTACACCGTGTACACAGACTAACCAGAGACACTGAGACATCACATTCTGTACACACAGTAACCATAGACACTGAGACAACACACCGTGTACACACAGTAACCAGAGGCACTGAGACATCACACCGTGTAGACACATTGACCAGAGACACTGAGACATCACACCGTGTAGACACATTGACCAGAGACACTGAGACATCACACCGTTTACACACAGTAACCAGAGACACTGAGACATCACACCGTGTACACACAGTAACCATAGACACTGAGACATCAATACGGAAATCTCACCTTCAGTTGAGAAATCTTTTCTTTCTGTTTGGCTTCTGCTTCTAAAGCTGTTTCCTTTCTCTGTGTGAGAGAAGCTAAGGAGGATTTCAATTTATCCTGTAATAAATACACAGAATTAACGTGTTTGAAGGCGAAAATATCAGGTGGATCAGATATAATCCTTCTTGAGGTGTATTCTTACCTTAAAGATGTCAGCAGCTTCCTCAATGGGTAGGAAGCTGTGGCCTCTGTGTTCCTGCCCATGACTGCAAACTACACACAGCAGTTTCTTGTCAGATTCACAGAACAGCTTCAGTTCCTCCCGGTGTTTGTCACAGTGAAGTTTACTTTCCGTCTGTGTCGGGGTCAGGCCCAATTTTCGTGCTTTCTCTGCTAGACTCGCCAAGGCCCAACTGGCTGTGAGGTTCTTTTCTGGAAATGTCTCCTGACAAACAGCACAGCAGTTGATCTCCTGCTTTTCCCAGCTCCGGGTGACACAGGAGCGACAGAAGTTGTGGCCACAACCCAGGCTAACAGGATCAGTGAAGAAATCCAGACAAACCGGGCAAATGATCTCTTCGGTCCAGATCTCAGCCTGGAGTCCAGAAGCCATTTTGTACCTCAGCACTTCCTGATTGAAACTGGTTTCGGTTTCGGTGTGAGAGTGTAGGCGGATCCCAGTCACTGAGCTGCCAAATCCTCAGTCCCTCTTGTGAAATCAGCTTAATGTGACTTTGATCCCAAGAGAAGATGAGAGAGCCTTGTACAGTGACAAGGACACCCGAGCAAGGAAGGCTTTGGACTGTGTGGAAGCGTGGTGTGCATGTTGGGGTGGGGATGGGGGGAATGGGTGGGAGTATGACAAAAAGCGCCATCAATTGGATTAGTTTGAGGCTCTGAGACAGACCTAATATCTCTGAGATGGTTTTCCGGAGCGCGGGGTGTACAATGGCTGAAATCTCACACGGTGAGGCGGATATTGGGTTGGGTTGGGGGTGATATGAAGCTGCCGGCGTTTTTTGAGTGAATGTTGTAGACGGGTCAGTTGTGTTGAAGGAGATGGCGGACGAAGGGCCGTGTAAGGCAATGAGGGCTTTTGAAATTGAAGGCATGGTCGACGAAAAAGACCTTCAGGCGGGACTTGAAGGATGTGAGGCAGAGGAAATGCGGGTAGAGTTGTAGAGTGTGGGACAGAGATGCTGAATGTCTGACCTCCAAAGGTGGGGCAGGAATTGCAGGTGAACTAAAACAGGCCGGTGTCTGCGAGTGGAGGGAGCAGACTTTCTGATGTGCTTTTATGAAGTCGAAGAAGTAGGGGGGAATAAGACCATGGAGGTGTCTTGAATGAAGGACAAACCTGTTCTTTGAGCAACTAGGCTGGTCTCTATGTAACTGGCCTTATCACTGTATTAATGCCTGGTCTTTATATAACTCACCATTGGTCTGCATAACAGGTTTGATCTCTGCATAACGGGCCTGGTCTGTTTATAACTGGTCTGTTCTCTGTATAACAGGTCTAGTCTCTGTATAACAGGCCTGGTTTCTTTATAACAGCTTGGATTCTGTATAACTGACCAGGGCTCTTTATAACAGTTGAGTTTAGTTATACAGAGACCGTACAGAGTCCAGAATTGCTATAAAGAGACCAGACCAGTTACACAGAAACTACACAATTTATACAGGAATCAGTCATTTCATACAGAGACCAGGGAGCTTTGCAGAGATAAGACTTGTTATACAGAGAACAGGCTGTTACATAGAGATCAGGCCTCTTGTATATAGACCAAGAAGTTATAGCGAGCAAAACACAAAATACTGCAATGCTGAAATCTGAAATAAAAACAGAGAAGCTGGGAAAACTCAGCAGGTGAGGCAGCATCTATGGAGAAACGAAAGTGAGTCAAAGTTTCTGCTCCACGCGCCTTGTTCAGAAGTTTATAGCGAGACCTGGCCTATTAAAAGAGACCAGATCTGTTATACAGAGACCAGGCCCATTATACAGACTTCAAGCTGTGATACAAATACGAGGCCTGTTAAAAGGAGACCAGTGCTGTTCTAAGAAACCAGGTTTGTTAACAGAGCCAAGGCCAGTTTTACTGAGGCCAGGCCGGTTATACAGAGACCAGATCTGTTATACGAGACCAGCACATATTTACAAAAACCAAGCCGATATACATATACGAGGTTGTTATACAGAGATCAGGCCAGTTATACATAGGCTATGCCTATTATAAAGAGACCAGGCCTGGTATGCAGAGACTCGGCCAATTTTACAGAGACCAAGTCTATTATGCAGAGACCAGAGCTTTTAAACAGAGAACAGTGATGTTGCACAGACATGAAGCCAGTTGTACACTGTGCAAAGATTTCCTCCAGAGACCAG
>NW_024704804.1:257233-317337 GCF_018977255.1 Callorhinchus milii
GGCAAAAACTGTGATCCTCTGAGGATCTGCCGGGTGACAGATTCTTGAGGAGGAATCCCTCAGCCATGACCTGTGTTTGGCTGTGATGGCCACAAGGCTGAACCTTTTATAATCTGTGTCCTTGTACAATAAAGCTTATAGTTTATGTTACACCTTTCACATTGGGACCGCGGCTCAATCCTTTCTCGGAATCGACTGTGAAGCGCTGTGTGTGTTTGTGAGCGAATAAAGAGCTAATTTGCACAGAGAAAATTCTAAAGTAATTCACATGTGACACAATGAACGTCAGGCTGGAGCTTTCAGCTCCTGATCTCGACAATAATAATCCACACATTGTGCACAGCTCCTCATCACTTCTGCCAGACGTCTCAAAGTCCATCCCAGGCTTTCTAAATCTGCGTTAATCCCAACGATACTCCATGGGTTTATCATTGACTTCTGGTTAAATAATAACGCGCTCTCTGTGTACAACACGGGAAACGGTTTAAAAAGCCCCCATATCCGCGGTGTTTCAAGTGCAATAGTTCAATAAACCCCGATATTTGCGTAATCACAATGATATAAATATGGTTTTGCGTTAACTTTGGGTTTTGATTTTAATCCCACAGCCGGGGATTAACACGGGAAACGGCTGTAAATTCCCCTCAGATCATCGGGGTTTAAAGTGCATCAGTGCAAAATATTCCTAATTCTGCAATAATTCCAAATATGTAAACGGCTTTTTGCATTAACTCTCTCCCGGTCTCTCACACTCACCCCCTTTTTCTTTCTCTCTCGCTGACTCTCTGTCAATCAGCCGCTGGAGGCTTTGCTACAAACAGGAGACAAATAGGGGCGGGGCTGGGTTTAGGGGCGGGGCCGGAGCTGGGGGCGGGGCTGGGTTTGGGGGCGGGGCCGGAGCTGGGGGCGGCCCTGTGGTTGTGGGAGGGGTCGGAGCTGGGGGCGGGGCTGGGTTTGGGGGCGGGGCCGCAGCTGGGGGCGGGGCTGGATTCGTTCACGGGGCCAGAGCAGGATTTTGATCTGTTGACCATATTCGGGATTTAAAGCGAGGCCGTCCCTCTCTTAAAGGGGAGAGGAGATATTTTGGGGTTAAAGCCCTTTTTATAATAATAATAGTAATCCTTGTATTTGACACAGAGTGTTATCACGTCTTCGGAACGACTCAAAGCGCTTCACAGTATATACCGTATACTATCTCTGTAACAGGTCCTGTAGCTCAGTGATTAGAGCCCTCGCCTCGCAAGCCAGAGACAGGGGGTCAATCCCCAATTGGGGGCGAAACCTTGTGCAAGTTTCCTCTCTACGCACAGACACACCAAGACACGCGCACACGGGCACACACAAAGATACACCACGATACACATACCGTCAGAGACACTCACACACAGATGCACAAACACACAGACACATAGACACAGAGGGACACACAGACATGCACAGACACACACACACACACACACACATACACAGCCCGGGACGGGCAGAGATCGCATTGTCGACCCGAGTGTCCATCAAACAAGATTGACTTGATTCCCACATTGTTTGCCAAGCTCCAGATCAGCTCGAGAGAGACCCTGTTCACTCCCGTAACGGAGTAGAAGGGATTGTTTTTACTAAACAGGCGCTTTGAGGCGCCTGTGAGACTCTCACAGCGCAATATCGAATGACAAGTTTATTACTATTATTATTATGTTTCATGAGAATACTGTGGGTAGTTACAAAGCGCAGCACTGCCCTCTGGTCGCAGTGAAGTTGTGCTGCAGGGTTTTGCGAGGGGCAGGAAGAGGATTTCACTCTGTAACAATAATAATGATAAAAATAATAATAATTCTTGCATTTGATCCAGTGACTTTTCACATCTTCTAGACGTCTCAAAGCGCTTTACAGAATATGCTGTCAAATGATTTGACTGTACATATGTGGATGAAACGCGGCAGCCAATTGCGTACAGCAGCGACCCACTATATGGATTGAGTGATCAAATTCTCTTTTTTTTTTCTTGATGGATCATTATTTAGCATTTATACACCCAACCACTCCCAGTGTCTCTCCTGTATACACACAGCCACTCCTAATGTCTCTCCTTTATACACACAGCCACTCCCAGTGTCTCTCCTGTATACACACAGCCACTCCCAATGTCTCTCCTGTATGCACACAGACTCTCTGTGGGCCTTTTCTGTATAAACATCCTCTTCCATTGCCTCCGGTTGTATACACACAACCTCTCCCAGGGTCTCTCCTGTGGACACCCGACCTCTCCCAGTGTTTCTCCTTCATACACAGCCTCTTCCAGTGTTTCCCAATGTATACACCAGCCTCTCCCAGTGTTACTCCTGCATAAACGCAGCCACTCCCAGCGTTTCTCCTTTACACACAACGTGATAGAGAAACTTTACACCTTCACACCTACCTCTCCCGCTGTCTCTCGTGTCTACACACAGCCTCTCCCAGTGTTTCTCCTGTACACGTAGCCTCTTCCCGTGTCTTCCACTGTATAAACCAACCTCTTCTACTGACTCCCCTGAATATACACAGCCAATGCCAGTGTCCTGCCTGTATACACACAGCTCTCCCAATCTTTCTCCTGTACAAACACACTCTTCCAATATCTCCCACACAAACACAGCCTCTCCCGGTGTCTCTCCTGTACACACACAGTATAAAAATATAAATAACTTTAATATTATATGTTGTATAAATATAAGAATATAAATGCAGTATATCAAAACAATTGTATTCGTCTGACAGACTCACACGCTTGAAGGAAAGTAAAATAATTCAGCAAAGTCTTTTGCAAACTTAATCAGCCGTAAGTTGTGATTAACAAATTGAAACAGCCTAAGACAGGTATTACCTGATTTCTATCACGACTGTTGTAGAAAATCTCTTATTTCCAAGGGAAGAAATGACGGATTTGGAATCAAACAAACTTATTTGCCAATAATTTCATTTCTATTTGCAGAATAAAAATATTCATCATTAGAATATGAATCACTATCAAAAAACAGCATCAAAAAAATATATATAAAACTGCAGACAGTATTTTGGATTTAAAGCGAGTCCGTCCTCTTCTTAAAGGGGAGACGTTGTTTTTTGGGCTATTAAAAAGTCTTTTTGTAACAACAATAATAATAATAATTGTCTGTATCCCAGCGCCTTATCACGACTTTGAGACTTCTCAATGCGCTTCACAGGACAGTGTAGTGACTGAGTTTTGCAGGATTCAATGCAAAGTGTCTTTGTAAAGTGTCCTGTAGCTCAGGGGGTTAGACACACAACCACACACAGTCACACACATATACACACAGAGAGAGAGACACGCACACACACACACAGGCACAAACATACACACACAGACAGCGATACACACGAGCATCAACGCAGACAGATACAGAGACAGACAGATGACAGACACAGACACAGACACAGGCACACAGACACAGAAACGCAGACACAAACACACACAGAAACAAACAGACACACACAGACACACACGACACACACACAAACACAGGCACAGTAATACACACACTGACACACACACAAACACACACACACACAGGCACAGAAAAACACACAGAGACACGCACGCACACACACACACACACACACACACACAAACACACGCACACACACAGCCCGGGACAGGCAGAGATCACAGTGTCCACCCGAGTGACCATCACGCAGGAATGGCTCCATTCCACATTTGTTGCCGAGCTCCAGATCAGCTCCAGGAAGACACTGGTCACCTCCCCTCAAGGAGGAGAAGGGAGTTGACTAAACAAGCGCTTTGAGGCGTCTGCAAGACGTGAACAGCGCAATGTCAAATGCCGAATTATTATAAATAGTATAATTACTCAGAACATTGTGAGCAGTTACACAGTACAACACCACCCTCTTTATTTGTAATTTGAACCCAGACTAAATCACAGCAAATGATTATTTCCCTCAAATCCACAACAGCCACCTGGAGAGATGCAGAAGCAATGAATTGCTGTCTGTGTCTGACCGCTCTCTGGCGTTAGATGGTGATAACCAGACCCAGGGACTGAGCAACACAATTAATGTCATGGGATTCAGTGCGAAACTGTTTATTGACATAAGCACACGAAAATGATTGAAAATGGATTCGTCAATTATAAGCCAACACTGAGGAGAAGCTCCGAACCCCAATCCTCCGTGAAGGAGGAGAAATAAATACAGTTTGTTTGTTTGTTCATAAGAAACTGCGAACTAACTCGGAATCTCTGTCTGTTTTGCGGCCTTGGACGTCCAGCCGACATGATAGACTTTTACACCACGTCATGTTGTTTCTCTCTCTCTCTCTCTAACACTTTCTCTCAGAATTTTGCACTCTCTTTCTGTCTCTCACATTCATTATCTCACTCTCTCTGTGTGTCCTCTCATATACTCTCTCTCTCTCTCTCTCTCTTTCTCTCTCTCTCACTCTCTCCATTGTAGAGAGGCAGAGTGAATGTGGGTGAGAGACAGTAAAGGAATGAGTGACTCTGTGTGTTCATGGACCTAACGTTTCAGGAGGTTGTCATCCCACAGCCACAGAGCGCTTAGAGAGAGTACCTGTGCATGTGGTAGGAAGAGGGGACGGGCAGTGCAGAATTCACATGAATGTGTGTCATTATCACACATGTCCGGTCAGGGAGAGGACAACTCTGTGGAGAGGAGCCAATGGCAAACGGATGCTCAGTGGGACACCGAGAAGAGTTTCAATGATACTGTCATTGGGGACAAACCCTTCAAAGGAATAGACAGATGTTTCTCTCGTGGTCACAGAAGATGAGGATGCAGCCAATGCCACAGGATCGAATAAGAGATAGGAGAAATTGTTTTGGTCAAGAATTACCGAGAGAAATTACTACAAATCAATCGGTGCTCAGGGTAGATAGGAAACCCGGACCGGACGGGATGAATCCTAGTTTACTGAAGGAAATAAGTGGTGAAATATCGGAGGCTCCGGGAAAAATCTCTTAAAGCTCTTTGGACACCAGTGTGCTGCCAGATGTCGGAAGTGATGTAAGTGTTAGTCCACTGTACATAATGCGGCAGAACGATAAAAGCGATAATTATAGGCCAGTCAAACTCACTTCATTCCTGGGGAAAACTATGGAGACTGCAATCCGAGACAAAATACATTTCCACTTAGAAAATTATGGTATAATATAGAACAGTCAATACGGTCTAACAAACTGGATACAGTTTTTTTATGAAGTAACGGAGAGGGTGGAGTAAGGTTCTCCAGTTGGTATTGTTATGCATTTTCAAAAAGCGTATTAGATCGTATCATATAAGACACTTGTAACCAAAATAGAAGCCCACGATTTTAAAGGGACGGTGGCAGCTTGGAAACAGAATTGTCTCGGTTACTGAAAGCACAGTGTAGAGGTGAACGGTTATTATCGTTCCTAATATGAGGACTTGCAGATATGCAAACAATGCTGCAGGTGCAATCTATCGAATGATATGCACACATGTGTCACTGCCAGTTGACTTGTGTACACTCTGGTACTACCTATAAAACCCAGTACACTGGCAGCTTTTACATAGACATTTCGACCCCCATTGATGGAAAGGATATACTAGGTGGCACTTTTAGTATGGAGGAAAGTTTGCAGTGGTCTTCTCCATTTGTCTGTTTTGGGACCACTGCTAATTCTGATCGATATATATTAAATATTCAAAATATTAACAAAACGGGCTGTGCCTTCCTAGCTGCAGAAGAGGAACGGAACATGGCTGGTAATAACTAATAAATTGAAAGTGCCACGTCGTGTAACCTTCCCATCAATGCGTGTCTAAATATCTATGTAAAAGCTGCCAGTGTACAGGGCTTTTTAGGTAGAACCATAGTGAGCACAAGTTAACTGGCAATGGCACATGTATGCATATCATTGGACAGATTGCACCTGCAGCATTGTTTGCAGATCTGCAAGTTCTCACATTAGGCATGATAATAATGTGTTGGAATGGATACAGAGGAGATGTACCAGAATGACACCAGGGATGTGGGCCTGTTCAGTAAATGGTTCATTTCAGTTATCTGATGTTTGGTGGCCATCTGACTGAAGACCGTACAAATCTCTGAGCAGTCCAGAGCAGTCAAAATACACTGAATGATTGAGCTCGGCTGGAGTAAAAACTTCAAAGCTGGTCAATAAGGGCAGCATCTGGCAAAGAATTTAGCAACTGTCCTTCTTGCCAAACCCGAGAAGATTTGCTGTTGCATCGCTGGGCACACAATAGGAGGCAAAGGATGGACAGAATGTGTACCCACAGCGCAACGTGTGCTGATGACCTCAGCTATTAGATGTAGAGGTGAGGAACAAAAATGATTCAATGAATGGAGGGCCTAGAACCTGAGGTGTGGCTAAGTATATTGGCCATGTTCACACCACAAAGGAGATGTTTGGGAGGCGACATAGTTGCTGTCCTTAGGAATCTAAATGGGTGAAATTCAGAATAAATTTACACAATTATTATTTCAGGTAGCGAATAGTGAATCTGTGGAAAATGCAACGTAGGGAGTCAGAGGCTTGAAGCAGCGAATGTTGGTTTTTTGAAACACGAATCTCATATTTTCTCTTATGAAATAACGTTATGTGATTTAGCACACAGAGAGATTACGCAATAGGTGCATCTACTCTGTCATAGTTTGGGACAATATTGGTTTCACTCTCACTTGGTAAAAACCAATATTTATGGTGAATATTGGGCCAGGACAAGATCAGCACTTTCTTTATCCCAACCCTCGAGCCTGATAACGAAACTTGTCTTATATCATTGACCTCAGCCGCCATTTATGCCCTCTGATCACAACCCACAAACACAGTCATTTAATACAAGATGTAGATGGCTGAATCAGACAAAGACACACCTTGAACCACTGCACGGTTAGATTTCAATCCTGCTTCCTTTTGTTGAGTATGACACCTTAAATTAGGCTCAACCCCCATGAGATCCTGCTTACCTCCCCCAAGGAATCCAGTCAGCAGTTCGTGCCAGAAGAGAAACATTGGTGTTTCACAATCATTTGTGCAAATAGCCTATTCCCAGTGGAGACAGTTCTGGGATATAAAGACTGGCAGCTTTGAGTGTCCAGCACTGACAGCCTATCCGCTGGTGATACACAATGTTGAAGGCTATAGCCTTCTTTCCGTGGCAGTATCTGCCAACACTTTTTCGGATAATGATAGTTTATTATCCTATTCTTGCAGCTATTGGTATTGCAGGTAATTAGTTAGATACAAATTTTACTTGTATCCCGATGTACCACAAGTTTGCGCATGGCACACACATCTACTTCTACTTCTCCAGCTGTGACTTCTGTTCCGCTGATGTCTTTTTTGATGTCTCTATAAAGATAAGATATTGTCGTTTGCTGAACCCTCTCCACTCTCGCTGTGAGACTGATAGTGTGTCCCTTCTTCTTTGAGGGTCTGCTCGTTACTACGTGTGTTACAATGGTGACCGTAGGTACAGTCCTAAAAGAATATCTTTCGGTCTGATCTGACGGTCGCTCAAAAGGGTGTGAGTTGGAGACATTGAGCCTCCAGTGTTTCAGGACACATTGGCTGTAAGAATGTCTGGTGGTGAGGAAGGATTGAGCAGATGAGCGAGCCAATTCTGTCAGTAGGTTGAGAGACAGAGGTATGTCAGTGCAAGGAATGGTTTGCAATATTTTGAATATCTTTATATCAATGTGTTTTCTGGAAAGGATGCAGGGAATCCTGTCGAGGACTGGAGTGAAGGAGTGCGGAGATTGTGTGTGTTTGGACATGGTTGGAATTGTTTTGAATGAGCTGGATGTTGTGAATGGAGGGCGTTGGGGTGACCAGTGAGAAAAATATTGGAGAATCTCGAAATTTTCGTTGTCTGACCATAAATAGCACGGTTGTGCCCTTCATTTATTTTGACGTTATTGCTAATTGTGCTGTGAGTGAGACGAACTTTTTCATATTAATAGAGTGGAATTTTAGCGTTATCTTCAATTAGTGGAAGAGCATTTTCGGCTTTATGTTCTCACCTGCAGCTCACACATTGACATTAAATGAAGTCCACATCTTTCAGATTATACGCAATGCATATACTTGACATTATCCTATCAGAAAGTAACATGATTGTAACCAGAGAAGCGCAATAAATATTTGAGGATACAAACTTTATTTGGTGTATACATGGCCAGGAAATTTGGAGATAGTTCATTAGATTTTCTGGTATTGTCACAGGGGACCTTTCATGACCCACAGAAATGGCGACTAACGGGGTATTAAGTAGAACTTCTTACATATTACCGGTTATTTTCGTCTGTAGTTCATTGGTTAAATAATATCTGCAGCTCAGTGGTTACCGAAGTCGCCTGACAAGCGAGATACCTGTGTTTGATCATTTCAATATTCCTCATTAATGCCTTGAATTTTTTTTTAACGTACCCATCAATCCATGAGTATTGATGGGAAACTGCTGCGTGAATGAACTTTGAGCAAAATACCATCAACTTACGCAGCGCACAGGTAAATATGTTTGTTTGCTGTTCCATTTTCTCACAGCGAATCTGTTGGCCATTGTGGTCCTGTCCCGGGGAAAGTGTGGGCTCTCAAAATGTATCACCCTCTACATGGTGGCCATGGCAGTGGCCGATCTCCTGTTCGCCATCAACGATGTGGTTTTGAACCAGATACATTCTCTTTATTTCAATCACACATTTCTGGACATCACTCCCGTGTGTTCACTCAGATTGGTGCTGATGTCGGCGGTGAAACACATGTCAGTCTGGTTCACAGTGGCTTTCACCTTTGATCGCCTGGTCGCCATCTGTTGGGTGAAACTGAAAACAAGTTATTGCACCGAGAGAACATCAGCCGTGGTTGTAGGAGTGATTTCTTCTCTGAGCTGTTTCATCAGCATTCCCTGGTACTTTATGTTTGAGCCCAGAGAGATACTGAACAAAGTGCCTTGGTATTGCAAGTTCAAAGCGGTTTACTACACCTCTCCCACATGGATTGTATTTCACTGGTTTGTCACAATAATAACCCCGTTTGTTCCATTCTTTCTGATTTTGCTGATGAACGTGGTGACAGTCAGACACATTTTAGCGGCCAACAGAATCCGCAGTAACCTCCTGCAACAGAAAAGTAATAGTGGCAATGATGCAGAGATGGAGAACCGAAGAAGATCCATCATCTTACTCTTCGCCATATCAGGCAGCTTCATCCTGTTGTGGCTGATGGAAGTTTTACATTTCATATTAATGCGATCGTTAAACAGTTATTACTATCTAAGTTACAGAGACCCAGTATTTGTTATCGAAGAAGTGAAAGACATTTTTAAACTTCTGAGTTGCTGCACAAACACCATCATTTATGCTTCAACACAATCTAAGTTCAGAGAGGATGTCAAATATCTCGTGATCTATCCGTTTAAACACATATTTAAACTATTTAAATAAAGGTAAATGTGTGCCACACGGTGTAAATTTAGAAATGTTGACAACGAATCATAATTTAATGAGTCAACCGATAGACTGTCTTTGATTTCAATCTGTGCGCTGCAATAAAATAATCCTTGTAATCGATATAGAGCATTGCCACGCCATCTGAAAGTGTTTCTCAGCATATACTATCAAGTAGATTCCAGTTAACGGATGAACGCGGCTCCCTGGTTTTTAAGCATTCTTTTTGTTCTGTGAGCGTTCTTCCAGATTCTTTGGTATTATTATTATTATTATTTTATTCCAGATTCCTTTGAAACAAGGCTCACCCTAAGTCAGCAAGCAGCAATTACTTTTTGCAGTTTAACTAGAAAATTGTATTAAGCATAAACTAATCATGCGCTCAAACGTAAATAAAAAATAAATGAGAAGAAGATTCAAATAGTTGTTGATGAGGCAAGTTGAATTGATGACCAAAGTCATGTGTTAAGAAGGTTAGATATGTAACAGAGAGAGAGATTGCGAGAGATGTGGATCAGTGGGGAAGAAGACATAGATGTGTAGTTTAAGTTGGGTTATTGGGTGAGCAGAAGATCGAGGTGGGTTATGAAATATAAGAATTCAATCATGTATCGTTCTTTGGGTAACCTTGAAAGGAAGAAAATCAAGTGTTCTCTTCACGTTGGTATTTTTNAGTCAATGACAGAGGCTAATAGACGTTTGCAAATTATGTGGCAAATAAACGCTGGAATTTTGTCCTGCAGAATACTTGTGTGAGCACCTAATTTGTGCACAGTTTTCTCTTCTGTGTTTCGTTATTTGCTGAGGTACCTTATCAGTCAATAAACAAACCACATAATTTGAACACCGCAACTGTGTCATATTGCATTCTCTTGTTATTCTAAAGATTGGCAGTTCAATTCGAGTCTGTAAGTATGTTGACACCAGCGATGATTGAGTTAGGTATTGCTGTTATCAGCCGCGCGGCAATCACTATCTGCTGATGGAGGAGTTGGCGGTGACTAAGTATGTGATTGATTAGAGATTTGCTCGCCTTCCTGACCCACTGCAGCAATGGCCGGTATTATTCCACTCTCCGCACTGAGACCTCCCAACCGCGGGGTCCTGCTGCTGCCACACGAGGAAGTGCAACTGGGAGGGAGCGGAAGGTAAACGGTTAGACATGGTATCGCGCCAAAAAAATTCACCACCGGGACACATGCGGCCCGCGTGCCGCCATTTGGACACCACTTTTGTAAAGTATCGAGGCAGTGTATTGTGCAAGTAGTTGTGGCTGTCAAATTGCAGTGAAGTGGAGCATCCAATTTGTATTGATGGAATTGTCAGTCAGGATACCAGGAGAAACTCGCTTCTATATTTGACACACGTCATTTTACAGAATATTGTCAAACAAGTATATATATATGTACACTCTTACCCACAAACACACGCACAAACAGCAACTCCTACACACAGCAGCACAGAGACACAGAAGTACAAACAAAGATAGATAAACACTCACAAACGCACACAGATATGCAAGGAGGGAATGAAATACACAGGCACATACGCAAACAGAGACACACACACATACTCACAGAACACACACACAGACACAAACACAGTCGCAAACAACAACAAGAAAAACATCAAATTGTATAGCGCCGTCCATGCCACGGGTTGTCCCAGTTATATACGAGCAGACAGAGAGAAACACACATAAAAAGATACATTAGAAAATTTGGTACAAGTCATGCCAAGCGACTGCAAGAAGGTTTGAAGGCAAACGAGATGGATTTCCATCATCACTATCTCAGGAAACTCCTATTTTCTTATGTTCTTATGATCGTATCCCAGACAGCTGTGCAATAAAGTCAAAAGCCGTTAATATCAAATGGTTCCTGCTCATTAAACTGTCAGCGGGAACATTCGCCACGGGTCAGAGTTTATCCCGCTATCATTTGAAGTGGGACTGAACTCACGAAAATTTCTCTGTGCAAGTGTGCTTGAAAGCCTAAGGATGAGATATATTTTCAGTGCGGCAGAATGCCACCTGTCCCCCCCTCAATATCCAGGTGGACTCCCAGGACCAGGGCTTCTCTCTCAGGCGGGTACCAGTTGAGGTCAGAGCTTCATATTCATCGCCAATTCTCAGTCACAATCCAAGATTCAATCTTTTTCTGAACTGTCACACAACGGGACAGGTATGAGCCCTGAAGTTCTTCATTTGATCATCACCGAGACACACTGGTGCTCAGGCAGCAAGACGAACGTATTAGGACGTCTTAAAAAAGCTGACGGTTATCACATCAATTAAATTTTTCACAGTACGATACAACAGTATCGAAAATTCTTGAAATAAAATTGTTTCAAGTTGATTACAAATTTATATTAATATAGTGTGTTGCAATTTCGGAGGCCAAATGCTCACGGTATTCATCAACCGGGAGGTCAGAACTAAATGTGGTGATTTGGGGAAAGATGATCCCTGGCGAGGGGAAAGATATAGTTTTTGGGACAGACTTGGATAAGTTAAACCAGGGTGTCAGACAAAACAACTGCGGAATGGAGATATAGGGTGAGTCCAGAATAGCTGACAGAACCATAGTGTTCGCAATGTGAGGTATTTCAAGCATCCTGGTAATGTTGGAGGGTAGTAAGTACCTTCTTGTCTGTGTTGTCCTGTAGCTCAGTGGTTAGAGCACTCGCCTTGCAAGCAAGTCACCTGGGTTCAATTCCAGGCAGGGCGAAACCTTGGGTAAGTTCAGTTACTCCAAGCGCCTAATAATAATCCATCCGAAATGAAACAACAATAAATTGGTCATCTTCAATCCACGACAGTTTGAGGGACGCTGATGTGTGCAATTGGCTGCCGCGTTTCGACCAAAAGTATACAGTCAATTCGCTTTACAGTCTATTCTGTGAAGCGATTTGAGACGTCGAGAAGACGTGAACAGCGCCATATCAAATGCAAGGATTACTATTTATTATATTATTATTGTGATCTGATTGTGGCAGAGGTAGGGTGCTGGCGAACCTTTGACTGTTGTCACTCCGATGTGTTGTGTACAAGAAAAACATTTTGCAATTAAACAGCTCACCTCACGCAGGGAATCATTTTCTACCGCCGGACAGTGGTGCAGCACAACTCTGAGACGGGAGGAGTGGAAGATGACTTTAGTCACTGCCGAATAGGAAGCTCTTAAGACGAGACCAAAGGTTGTGGAAAGAAGGGCCAAGTTTTGGGGAGAGAGGAAGTTTGTTGCAGGTTTGCGGGCGAAGTGACTAAAAAAAGCGGCCAAAGATGGGAGTGGGTTTGGGTGGTAAATTGATCACAAATGTAGGAAGGCACCAGGACATGTAGTGATTTGGAAAGGAGTTTGAGGATCTTGTAATTTACCCCATCATTGAAAGGGGAGCCGGTAAAACTCGGCTGTAACTGGGATCTGAATCAGATCATATGAACTATGTTCTTGTGACCTTATCCCAGGCAGGTGTAAATTACAGTCAAACACCGTTAATGTCTCAGGGTTTTACTGCTCATTAAACCGTCAACGAGCAAATTATCAAAGGCTCAGTGTTTGTTCCGCAGTTAATGAAATAAGCGCTAAAGTAGAAATACATTTCTCTGTGAAATTCTGTGAAAGTCTTGAAATGAGAAATGTTATTCGTTTTGTAAAATGGAACATGTCGCTAAGTAGATTTCCAGCTCCCCGGGTCCGTTTATGAGGGGCAAGAGGTTACGAGTTGAGATCAGAGCTTCATATGATCCACGTTTCTGTGTCAGAATTCAAGATTTAATCTCGCTCTAAACTGTGGAACAATCCGTTGGAGATCTAACTTTCTTCAGTTGAACATCACCACGATACAACTCTGCCCTGGCAGCAAACGGAGCGTAAAAAGATGACTTCAGAAAATTTCATGACTGTATGATATCAATGTACACTTTTTACTGTATGTTACAAAATTGTGGAAGCTATATTCTGCAATTCTTCACAGAAAATTGTTTCGCCTTCAACACTAATTTAGACTAACCTACCGTCTTTCAACTTGAGAGTTCAAGATAAAACGCTTACCATGCTAACAATACCAAGCTGGGGGTTAGAGCTGAATGGGTTGAGAGAGGGAAAGATGAGGATTCGTGGCGAAGGCAAATAGATAGTACTTGAAACAGACTTTGATAGGTTAAGCCAAGGTATGAGTGAAAACAACATTGGGAATGGAGTTATAGAGCGTGTTTGAATGGCTGAAATCCCCATGTTGTGGTGGGTAATGTAAGGCTATTGAAGCAGGCTGGCAGTGTTTGAGGACAGTGTGTATCTTCACGGTTGGATATCCGGAATTGGCATCAGTAGGATGGTGGCGAAAGTTTGATCCACAGGAGGATGGAAAGCCAGAAAAGGGCAGTTAGAAAGTGGGTTGAAGGCTCGTCGAGTATTCTGCACAGAGCACAATCCAGCGCACACAACTTGCGAATGGACACGGGGAGCGGCGGCAGGACAGCGCGGGGAGGAGCCTGGGCCTACCTACCCAGGTATTTAAACTCGATGCGGCAGGGCGTCCAGCCACACGGGGAGCGGCGGCAGGACAGCACGGGGAGGAGCCTGGGCCTACCTGCACAGGTACTTAAGGTCGCGGCGGCAGGGAGTGCAGACAGGGGGAGCGGGGATGTGGGGCTGAGGAGGGAAGGGGTGGGGTTGAAGCGGAGGAACCGTTGACGTCTTAGTTTAGTTTTCAGGATTGTGCGCGGGCAAAAAAATAAATCCTCTGCGCCCCCGACCTCTGGGCACACATCAGGGACCACCATGGTCCTGTTGGGTTGGCTGCCCCAGCCCCAGCCTACGGGATAATACCATTCACCTGACCGCTCGCTCCCGGTCCCCGCGTGCGCACTATGGCTGCCGCCTTGACCCGAGGCCCCTCAACCACTCCCTCCTCCCTCCTCTCTAACCCCAAACCCTCCCCCCTATACATATCTCCAGCTCTGTCCTCCTCTCCCTCCGTCCCTCTCGCCTTCTATCCCCACTTGACCATCGCACAACCTCCCTCTGTTCCAGCCTGGGAATCCTCCACCGGTCTCACCGTGGCACTCAGCGTTGGCTGTCCAGCAGCAGCCACACCGACTGCCCCATTCCCCACCACACTCGCCAGCCACCCCGGACACAGACCCGGGGAGCTAACCTCTCCGCCCTCATCCCCATTCCCCCACCTCTGCCTCAAAACCTGGAATCCCCTCACCCCCCACACGCCCTTCTCTCATCCGCTCCCTCCACATCGGACTACAAAACGTTCGCTCCCTCTGTAACAAGGCCCTGGTCATCGGCGATCTCATCCTTGATGAGAGCGTTGACATCATGGCCTTAACGAAAACATGGCTCACCCCAGGCGACACCTTCCACCTCACGGAGGCCACACCACCCGGCTACACCTCCCACCACATCCCTCGCACCAACCACGGTAGCGGTGGTGTAGCGCTTATCTCAAGTCACCACTTGCCCTATCCCCCTACTCCTCTGGCTTTTTCCCCTCTTTCGAGAACCTCACCTCTCCCACCCCTCCTTCCTATCGCTCTTCATCCTCCTCCCTTACCGGCCCCCTAAAACCTCTCCTACCTTCATCTCCGATATTTGACACTTCTTACATCTCTCTGCCTCTGCTCTGATTGCCTGCTCATCCTGGGCGACTTCAACCTGCACTTCACCCCCACCTGCTCCATCTCCTCTGAATTCTCTTCCCTCCTGTCCTCGCTAAACCTCTCCCTCCACAGCAACTCCGCCACTCACAGTCACGGCCATCCACTCGACTTGGTGACCACACGGGACCTCAGTGTCTAGGATGTCACTATCACCGACAAGGCCGTCTCCGACCACCACATCATCTCCTTCAAAACCTCCACACCCCTCCCCACCTCCATCAGTCTCACTACCATCTTCTACCGCCCCTGGAAGAAGTTACCCACACAATCCTTAACCGCTGCCTTGGAGTCCTCTGAACTCCTCTACCTCTGGCCTTCAACCATCACTGAACCCTCTTCTCCTCTCATCCTCCTCCACAACACCCTCTCCTCCACACTTGACGCTCCTGCCACCATCACCTCCCGTACTGTCTCACACTCTCGCTCCTCCCCCTGGTTCACCGCCCACCACCGCTCACCGAAGTGCCAGTTGCGGGCCGCTGAACGCACCTGCGTCCAATCTGGCCTAACGGTCCACCGAAAAGTCTGGCTGGACCGCCTCAAAATCTAGCACTCCACTCAAGCCTCGGCCAAGTTGTCCTTCTACTCCAGGATAATTCTGGAGGCGAAGAACAACCCCAGGCTTCTGTTTTCTACCACATGCCAACTCCTCCGTCCCCCCCGCCACCCCGCCCAGATCATCTCCTCCAACCTTCACTGCGAAGGGATGCTGGATTTCCTTGAAACCAGAATCAAGGGAATTAGCTCTGCGGTCACTGCCCATTCAAACTTCCACCCACACCCACCCTCCCTCCCACACTTCGTCTCCTAACCATCCTCCCCTACATACCTTCGAACCCGTTTCCCCACCCTATGTCACCAACGTCATCCTGTCCCTGAAATCCAACACCTGCTGCCTTGACAGCCATCCGGACTCCACTCCTTATCTCCCAGCTCCAGCTCCTTGCCCCACTTCTCACAGATATCAGGAACCTGCCCCTCTACTCTAGCTCTTTGCCCATTTCTCTAAAAACTGCCAATATCACTCCCACATTGAACCCCCCCCCCCCCTAGATGCCCGGCAGCTATCAAGCTACCGGCCCACCTCCAACCTCCCCTTCCTTTCCAAGGTCCTGGAACGAGTTGTCGCCTCACAGCTGCACTCTTTCCTCTCCACCCATTCATTATTCGAGCCCCTTCAGTCGGGTTTCGGTGCTGCCTTTAGCACAGAAACTGCCCTGGTCAAGGTCACCAATGACATCCTGACCATTTGCGACCAGGGCTCTCTCTGCCTCCTCGTCCTCCTCGACCTATCGGCAGCATTCGAGACGGTCGACCATGCTATCCTCCACCACCGCTTGGCGTCCCAACTCAACCTGCAAGCCCCTGTCCTTGAATGGTTTAGGTCGTACCTCTCCCACCGTCTTCACTTTGCCTCCACGAAAGATTTTTCCTCCGGCCCCCGCAATATCTCGTTTGATGTCCTTCAGGGCTCTATCCTCGGTCCCCTCATCTTCATCCTCTATATGCTCCCCATGTGGTGGCATCATCCGCAGACATGGGGTTAACTTCCACATGTATGCGGATGGCACCCACCTCTATCTTTCATCCGCTGCCCTCAACTCAACGACCCCCGATGTCCTGACAGCTGTCTGTCCGACATCGAGTCCTGGACGAGAGACAAGTTTCTTCAGCTCAATGTGCGCAAAACTGAGGCCCTCCTGATTGGCTCTCGTCAGCGCCTCCGCAGCTCAGGCGCTGACAGCATCGGCATCCAAGGCTGCACTCTCCACCTCTCAAAGCCATCAGGAACCTCGGGGTTCTGTTGGACCCTGAGCTGTCCTTTCTCCCTCATATCCGCGCCACAACTGGCACCGCCTTCCATCACCTCCGGAATGTCACCAGACTACGGCAATACCTCACCCCTCACGCTGCTGAAACTCTGGTCCACGCATTTATCACCTGAAGACTGGACTATGGGAACTCTCTCCTCGCCGGCCTTCCCGGCACCTCCCTCCACACTGCAGGTCATTCAGAACTCAGCAGCTCGTGTACTGTCCCGCACCAGGCTTCGTGACCACATCACTTCCATCCTCGCTCACCTCCTCTGGCTCCCATACCGCAGAGGATCGAATTCAAGATCCTCGTCCTCACCTACAAGGCCATGCACGGCCTTGCTCCCTCCTACCTCTCCGATCTACTATCCCTCTACCTATCAGCCCGTACCCTCCGTTCCTTTGGCTCCGGACTGCTCCGCATCCCCCGGCCCAACCGCCGGGCCTTCAGCCTCTCAGCCACGAGGCTCTGGAAATCTATCCCCCAGTGCCTTCGCCTTGCCTCCTCCCTTTCCTCCTTCAAGGCCGGTCTCAAGACCTTTCTCTTTGACCGTGTCTTCAGCTCCACTCTCGACTCTCTACCCCCTTCTCGCTCCCTCCCTTCCCTCCCCTCACGCTTACCATTTCCCCCCAATGCTCGGGTCCTGACCCAACTGTACAGTGCCTTGGGACGTCCTCCCGACGTGAAAGGCGCTCAATAAATGTAATCTTGTTGTTGTTGTGTAACATTTTTGAGTTGATCTTTTTAGTCTACTAAATTCTCCAGTTAACCCGACACACACTTCAGCTTCCACAAGCCCAGGCTCGCGTCAACCAACGATATGGTATGAGGTGTGATGGTGCATGTTTCTGGAGTGAGTGAGTTATACACACACATACACACACAAGCAAACTCACACAATTTAATCGTTTGCATGGGAAGTTTATACGTATTTACTGGAATGGAAAAACAATATCTATTTTCATATCATTATGTGTTGCTGTAATTGCATCAACTGTTGGTAGAACTGATCTTGTTTTTCGATTTAATCTTGATCCTGTGGAGCAACTCAACAAGAAAAAGTTGCATTTACACAGCGTCCTTCAAGCGGGATAGTGTGACAGGGCTCTTTATTGTGGTGGAGTCTGACCGCTAGTCTTGAGGATAGGGACTGCGGTACTGATCGTAAGTATGATGAAAAGCGGAATATCGAGGCGGGAATTGAAGGTGGGAAAAGAGATTACAAGATAATGTCATTGGTGAAGAGAAATCTAAAATTGCGCGGCTCGGTGGCTGAAATCACGATCACTGATGGTGGAATGGATAGTACGAGAGACAAACAGGAGGACGGAGCCATCTGGCCAGAGTAGTGGAGTTGGGGACGATGGGGTAAGCAGGTAGGAGAGGTTTGGATGTGCGCACGCAGCGTGAGAGACACACCCAAACACAGAGATAGAGTCACACAGACACACACAGAGAGAGACACACAGTCTCAGGCTGACACGGTGCTGAGGTCAAACGTTAATGTCATTGATTCCATGTCACTACTTGGTGCTGATCTCTGTGTCTAGGTCATGATGGGGCTGGAGTCTGCCCTCAAATTATCTACTGACCTTATCACACTCTGAGCTGCTGATCTCCTGGTTCAACCCCAACCCGGTCACCAAAGCTGCTGTGTGACTTTCCGTCTGTCTCACGCAAACACCCCATCAGTCCCTCAGCACTCCCGCCTTAAGGCCCCTTCCCCCACGCCCCGCTTGCCCCCTCTATACAGTCTCTTACTACCACCGCACATTTCTCCCCCTAATGCCCTACAGAACAGCAAAAGGAATTTCTGCCCCAAATCCAGTCTTTAAAGCTGCTGTTTGGCCGTCCGTCTGTCTCCATCCTGAGCACCACCACCTCTCCCCTCGCTCCCCCCCAACCCCTCAGTCAGCCCCTCTAAACGCCACCCCGCCTCCGTCGCTTCCACTAACCTTCTCTCGAACACCCTGACCTTCTGTGGCCCCTTCCACCCTCCCTCTCGTCCCGAGACGATGACAGAGTGGGCGGAGCAGAAAGAGGGGGAACGAGGTGGAGTTTTTCGCCCCGAGGCTCTGGAACTCCCTTCCTCACTGCCTCCGACTCGACCCTCTCTTCCCATTTTCAGGGCCCTGCTGGAGACCTTTATTCTCGACCTCGCATTTGGTCCCTCCCCACCCCACGCCCCTTGGCTCGGCCCCGGGATCCGTCACTGTGAAATGCTCTGAGACGCCGTCCAGCGTGGAGGACGCTGTGTAAATGCAAGTTGTTGTTGTTGTTGTTTCCCTCCCGCGGCCTCCGGCGCCCGCCTTCTGTCACCGAAATCCTCGGCCCTCGTTGCTCGCCACTCCAACTCGGTTATCTTGGGATCACCGAGCGTCCCCGCCGCTCACCTGCTCGCGGTTTGAGCTCCGACTTCTCTCACATGACGGCACTGACTGATATCCGGTCGCCTTTACCAAGATGGCCGCCGGCAGACTGCGCTCGTCAAACTCATGACGTCACTGACCGGCTCTCATAGCCTTTAACAAGATGGCCACCACCACCTGACCCCCGCCCCAACAACACACCACCATCCCCCAACACACACTCACACCGGTCCCGTTTACCAAGATGGCCACCACCACCTGACCCCCGCCCCCACCAACACACCACATCCCCCCATCGCCCGCAACACAAACACACACCGGCCCCCTTTACCAAGATGGCCACAAGCACGTGACCCCCGCCACCTCCACCACACAACCCGCCCCCACACCTCCCAAAAAACACACACACAGGCCCTCTTCGTCAAGATGGTCACCACCACCTGAGCACCGCCCCCATCACCACACCACACCCCCCATAGCCCCCAACACACACACACAACGGCCGCCTTCACCAAGATAGTCACCACCAGCTTAACCCCGCTCCCAGCAACACACCACACCCCCACACACCCCAACACACACACACTCCGGCCCCCTTTACAAAGATGGCCACCACCACCTGACAGCCGCCCCCACCACCACACCACCCCCCACACACCCCAACACACACACACTCCGGCCCCCTTTACCAAGATGGCCACCACTACCTGACAACCGCCCCCACCAACACACCACCCCCCCACACACCCCAACACGCACACATACCGGCCCCCTTTACCAAGATGGCCGCCAATGCCCTTCATTAACTCACAGGGTCACTCACTCCTTTACTGTCTCTCTCTCACTCACTCTTTCTGGCTACAATGGAAAGCAAGTGTTTGCGTGTGTGTGCGAGGGACACAAAGAGAGAGAGAGAGAGAGCGAGAGCAAGTCAGAGAGTGAGAGAGAGTTAAAGAGTGTGAGAAAAATAATGTGAGAGGGTGTGTGTGTGGGAGAGTGAGTGATAGAGAGAATTTCAGAGAGAGGGAGAGATTGTGAGAGAGCGAGTGTGAGTGAAAGAGATATAGAGAATTTGAAAGAGAGAGAGAGAGAGAGAGAGTTTGAGAGAGACAGCAACAACACGACCTGGAGTAAAGGCCTCTCATGTCGGCAGGACATCCCCGGCCGTTGGACAGACAGAAATTCGGAGTTTGTCCGCAGTTTTTCAACAATAAGAAACTGTATTTATTCTCCTCCTTCACGGAGGATCGGGACTCAGAGTTTCTCCGCAGTGTTGGCTTATAATTGACGAATCCATTTTCATTCCTTTCCATGTGTTTATGTCAATAAACTGTTTCGCATTGAATCCCATGACACTAATTTTGTTGCTCAGTCCCTGTTTCCGGTTATCACCATCTAATGCTGGAGAGCGGTCAGACATAGGCAGCAATTCACTGCTTCTCCATCTCTCCTCGTGGCTGTTGTGGATTTGAGGAAAATATTCATTTGTTGTGATTTACTCTGGGTTTATATTAGAAATAAAAATCTGCACTACCACGTTACTTTCACCATAAGGCGGTGCTGCAGTGTGTAGATGCCCACAATGTTCTCACAATTAATAATAATAATAATCCTGGCATTTGATATTGCGCTGTTCACGTCTTTAAAACGCCTCAAAGCGCTTGTTTAGTCAAATCCCTTCTCCGCCTTGATGTGAAGTGAAAAGTAGCACCTGCAGTTTTTATTTTTATTGTTGCTGATATTATAATAATTATTATTATTGTTGTTGTCATAGTTGTTCTTGTTGTTACAGTGGTGTGGTTTCTGTATTGAGAGGGATATGTGTGTGAGAGAAGGAGGGCGAGAGAGAGAGAGAGAAAGCGACAGTGGGAGATTGAGAGTGTGTGCGCGTGTGTGAGAGACAGAGAGAGAAAGAGAGAGACAGACAGAGAAAAAGAGAGGGAGAGTGAGACAGAGAGAGCGAGAGACAATGGATCCCGAGAAAGGCATCTGCCTTGGGTCCAGTGTGCAAGGTGTAATAATTATTGGGTAACGACACAGATTATAAAAGGTTCAGCTGGTGCCCATCATAGCCAAACACAGGTCATGGCTGAGGATTTCCTCCTCATTAATCTGTCACCCGACAGATCCTCAGTGGATCACAGTTTTTGTCGGCATAATTCAAACCGGGACTGAAGAAAGGAAAAAGTTTCTCAGTGAAAGTCTGGGTGAAAGTGTGGAGATGAGACATGTTCTCAGCGTTGTAAAATATCACCTGTCCCCCCTCATAGTCCAGGTAAACTCCCAGCTTCCCGGGTCTCTCTCTCAACGGCAGGCGAGTGGGAGTTGAGGTCAGAGCTTTGTATTCATTTCCGTTATTCAGACACAAAGCCCAGAATCCATCGTCTGGTGACGCTGTGATATTTCCTTTCCTTTTGACGGACTCTCTGGCCAATCCCATTGTCCACTCAGTCTTGTGGGCCACCAGCACCTCCCAGTAATGTCTCCCTGATGTGAAGCCCTCAGACCCCAGGACACTGAAATATTTACTGAACATCTTCGGGGATTCAGAGATCTTCTGCCATGTGTCTCCGGTTCTCACGCTGGTCAGGTCCTCAGACAGGATGAGGTCGGGATGGGCTGTTTCAGGATCCAGAGTCAGAGAAGCTGGAGCTGAGAGAGAGTAACAGCACAAGGTGGAGTGAGGGGACGTCTGGGAGCTCAGACTGTGTTTCCACACCTCTACACCTGGGAACACAATCGAGCTCAGAGGGTCACAGTCTGTGTAAGGGTATGTGTGTGAGGAGAGTATGTGAGGGGTGTGTGAGAGGTCTTGTTGAGAGGAGTGTTTGTGGGGGGAGTATGTGAATGTTTGTGTGTGGAGTGTATGTGAGTGGTGTTTCACAGATGCAGGTTTGTGGTGGTGGTGGGTGAGGCGTGTGTGTGAGGGGTGTGTGGGGTTTGTTTGAGGGGTGTGCATGTCATGTGTGTGTGGTGTGTATCTGACAAGGGTGTATGACGTGTGCATCTGAGACGTGGTTGCATGCCGGGTGTGTGTGACTGGTATGTGTGAGTTGCTTGTGTGAAAGATGTGTTTGAGGGTCTGTGGATGATAGATATGTGTGCAATAGGTGCATGCGAGCTGTGTGTTTTAGGCGGTGTGAATGGAGTGTATGAGAGTAGCGTTTGTGCGAGAGAGGTGTGCGTGTGATGTATTTTTGAGGGTTATGTGTATAATTGGTGTATTTGAAAGTTGCGCGTGTGAGGGGCGTTTGTAAGAGGTGTATGTGAGTGAGGTGTCTGAGAGAGGTGTGCAATGTAAGCAGTGTGTATGTGTGAGGTGTGTACTTGAGGGGTGCTTGTGTTGTGTGATTGAGTGGTTTGATATGTCATCGTGCGAGGCTGAGTTGCCTGTGGCCAAGTACAAATTGCCTTGTTAAAACAAAAATAATTGGTTACTTCAATCCACGATTGTTTGTGGGACCGTTTGTGGACGCTGCTCTGAGCAGTTGGCTGCCGCGTTTCATCCATAAAATATACAGTCAATTCACTTTACAGTATATTCTGAGAAGCGCTTTGAGACGCCGAGAAGAAGTGAAAAGCGCAATATGAAACGCAAGAATTATTACTATTGTTGTGTGAGAGGTTTGTGTGAGGTGTGTGTTTGAGGAGTCTGATGAGTTGTGTGCGTGGTTGACAGTATGAGTTGTGTGTCACAGATGTGTGTGTGATGAGTTAGGTGTGTGTAAGAAGTGAGTGTTTGAGGGGTGTGAGGGGTGTATGTGTGTGAGAGAAGTATGTGTGAGGGTGTGTTTGTGAGGTGTGTGTGTAAGTGGTGTGTGTGAGCTGTGTACCTGAGATTTGCTGTGTGTGTGCATGTGTGAGTTGTGAGCGAGGCGAGTGTGTGAGGGTTGTGTCTGCGACATGTGTCTGGGTTGGATGTGTGTGAGTTGCGTGAGTGAGGGTTGTGTTAGTGAATGTTGTGTGTTTGTTGTTTGTGTTTTTGAAAGGGTTGTGAGTGTGAGAGGTTTGTGTGTGAGTGTGAGGGTGTTGTGTTTGTGCTGTGTGTGTGTGTCTGTGTCTGAGGGAGAGTGTGGTTAAGTTTCGGCGAATATAATGCTGTTGACACGGCTTCAGGGTGTGAATGGAAGACATTTACCTGGGCTGATGCCGTGTATCATCAATCTCCATGTTGTGTACTGTAGAGGCCCATTGTATATCCCCACAGGCAGCTCAGCCTCACACACTGACAGATCAAATCCCTCGTCACTGACCCTGAAATAAACGATGGTCACATTACAAAGTGAAACTGCACCTTGTGGTTGGTTTCTGGATTGAATTTTGGGATATTTGGCAAATAATAATAAAAATCCTTGCACTTGATATAGCGCTTTCCATGTCCCACAGCGCTTCACAGAACACACTGTAAAGTGAATTGACTGTATATTTGTGGGCGAACGCGGCAGCCAATTGCGCACAGCAATGTCCCACAAACAATCGTAGATTGAAAATGACCATTTTTTTTTTTTTGGAGGATTATTATTAGGCGTGTGGAGTAAGGAAACTTGCCCAAGGTTTCGCCCTGCCTGTAATTGAACTCAGGTCTCTCACTTGTAAAGCGATTGCTCTAACCACTGCACGATAAAAGACAAGGTAAAGTACTGCACGATAAAAGACAAGGTAAAGATAATTTCATACCTTCTGTTGCCAGCAGCTTCCTCCTAATGAAATCAAACATATATAGATGTCAGCTCACACTGAGACAACCACAGCAACAACAAATTTCATGTGCACAGAGTCTCTCACATCCCAGTTTTAATCAATGATCTCTTTTGCAATCACAATTAGATTGTCTGCTACAAACTGAGTGTAACTGTGACTGAACTAACATAACATAACAAAACATAATATGTAGGAGCAGGAGTAGGCCATTCGACCCTTCGAGCCTGCCCCGCTTTCAATCATGGCTGATCTTCTAATCTAACTCCAGCTAGTAACCTGAACCTGCCTTATCCCCATATCCTTTAATCCCTTTAGTAATATGAAATATATATATCTCAGTCTTGAATAACTTCAAGGACTGAGCGTCAACAGCCCTTTGGGGTAGTGAGTTAGATACATTCACCACCCTTTGAGTGAAGAAGCTCTTCCTCAACTTAGTGCGAAAGAAATGTCCACTGATTTAAAGTTTGTGATCCCTGGTTTTAGTTTCGCCAAAAANGGGGAAACAATCTCCCACTATCTATTCTATCATGCCCTTTGATGATCTTACAGGTTTCAATAAGATCCCTTCTAGTTCTTCCATATTCCAGAGAATATTGGCCCAAATTGGTCAGCCTATCCTCGTAACTCATCTCCTTCATCCCTGGCACTAACCTAATAAATCTACGCTGCACCCACTCCAAGGAAAATACGTCCTTTCTTAAATGAGGAGAACAAAGCTGGTCACAGTATTCCAGGTGTGCTCTCACCAGGGCCCTATACAGTTGCAGCAAGACTTCCCAATTATTTTCCTCTAATCCTTTCATGATGAACGCTGACATATCGTTCGCCTTCCTAATTGCTTGCAGCACCTGCAGACTAACTTTCTGTGATTGATATACAAGGACAACCCAAGTCCCTCAGGAGACTAACACTTTCCAATCTCACCCGATCTGAAAAATAAGCTGTTCTACTGATTTTGCTACCGAGTTGGATGACTTCGCACTTCCCTACGTTATACTTCATCTACCTTCCCTATCACCTAACCTATCTATGTCTCGCTGCATTTTTTAAATATTCTTCTCTGTTTTGACACTTCCTCCTAGTTTTGTGTCATCCGCAAATCTATATTGTGTTCCCCTAAATATCGCACTCCCACATGCTTAATCAACGATTCTAAATTTTATCCTATCGCTGATGTGAGACTAACTGGCCTACAGTTCCACAATACATTGTAATGCAGAACTACAATATAATGTCATCTCTTTACCTGCAGGAAGGTGAGAGTGTCTTTTCCCATCTGCCTCTGTAAGTCGGAGATTTCTTGCTGAACAGAATATAATTTGCCCTGAATCTCTCGCAGATTTGTCTCCATTCGGTTTAAAATCTCCTGCTCTCGCTGTCTGAGATCTCGCATCACTCGCTGTTCTCTGTCAGTCAGACTTTGGTGCATTTTAGCAAACTCAGCCGTGATGTGGGTCTGTAGACTGTTCACCTTTTCCTGCAAATGTCAGACATCCAACCATTACACACAGTAACCAGAGACACTGAGACATCACACCGTGTACACACAGTAACCAGTTACACTGAGACATCACACCGTATACACACAGTAACCAGAGACACAGAGATATCACACCGTGTACACACGGTAACCAGAGATACAGAGACATCACACCGTGTACATACCGTGACCAGATACACATTGACAACCCAGCCTTCAGCCCCGACACAACTCACCTTAACTTTTGAAATATTTTCTCTCTGTTTAGCTTCGGTTTGTAGAGCAGTTTCCTTCCTCTGTGTGAGAGAAGCTAAGGAGGATTTCACTTGATCCTGGAATAAACGCAAAGAAGGAAAGATTGAGGTGAATACATGACGGGGCAATAGAATGAATCCCTCTTGAGGGCATCATTACCTTGTAGATTTCAGCAGCTTCGTCAATGGGCAGGAAGCTGTGACCTCGGTGTTTTTTCACATCTCTGCAAATGGAACAGATCAATTTCTTGTCAGTTTCACAGAACATCTTCAGTTCCTCCCGGTGTTTCTCACACTGACGTTTACCCGCTGTCTGTGTCGCGTCCAGACTGAATTCTCGAGCTTTGTCCACCATTTTGGCCAAGGACCGATTAATCCTGAGGTTCTTCTGAGCAATAACTTGGCAATATTCCGCACAGCAGGTTTTCCCTGCTTTTCCCAGCTCCGCGTGATACAGTAGTGACAAAATGTGTGGCCACAATCGAGGCAAACAGGATCCTTAAAGAATTCAAGACAAATGGCGCAGTTTAGCTCCTCGTTCAGACGCTGGACATGATGTCCAGACGCTCTGATCACCCGGAGTCTTTCTGTTCCAAACTGCTTCAGTCTCAGTGTATCTGTGCTGTGTGTATCCCGCCCTGTGACAGAGTTCACTTCAATCTGATTCACATGGCTTCACGTCTGGAGCCAGGATTGTTAGTAACGCCCAGGATATTGACCAAAGAAATGTTTGCTGTTGAAATGGACCAAAGTTCACCAAAGACGAGTTCCAATGTCGGCGAGGAGACAGAGAGAGTAGATTAGAATCCCAGTGAATATGGAACAAGGAATAGAAACAGAGAGCAATAATCCTGATCCCTCTCCTAAACACTTGGACATTCCCTGTCAAGGAGGGGCCTCCTGGGCATTTCTATCCTGATTAATAACTTCTGATTAATCAAAACTTTTAGAAGATCTTCCCATTCCCACATCTAACTCAGCGATCCCCGTTCATTACACCTCTCACCTCACAATCTCTCCACTCAGCCCACAAACTCCCGTCACACAATCTCGCCCCTCCCCCCACACAATCTCTCTCCTCCCCCCATGCAATTTCCCCTCAGAGAATCTAGCCCATCCCCGCACACAATCTTCCATCACCCCACACAATTTCCTCCCTCACCTCACAATCTCCCCTCGCCCCACACAATCTCCCATCCCCCCACACAATATCCCCTTCCTCCAGAATATCTGCCCTCCCGCCACGCGACACACTCCCTCCTCCTTCCGCAATAAACCAGGATCCACAATGATATTTTAATAAAATCATAATTTTGATTTACACTCGCAGTTTTATCCTTCACTTGTCTCTTTTCCCTTCACCGGCGCCACACCCTCCCAAACCCCACACCACACTTTATACCTCTCTGTCACTTGCTTCCTACAAAAAAAAGCTGAACTGGTCCCAAGGTGACATATTTGGCATAAACCAGGCAGCTCCACAGAACAGCTTATCTTATTCTTGATACACAATAAATCAGGACGGGCTGAGAAACTCTGACTAAACAGGAGTTAAAACAGACCACAACTGGTGTCCAGTAAGTCACTAAACAGCTTATAAATGTGTTGCATTTTGTTTCACTCTCCAGACCAGCGTCAACCAGTCATCACAACCCAGCTCAGCTCCACTGACCACCATCCCCAGCTGGGCCTCTTCAGGATACTTGTCAACATTTAAAGATCTCCTGGTTTGGCCCATTCCCTACCTTAGCTCCTCCTCCACCCTCCCATGTCTGGCAACCATTAACCTGAGTGTCAGTCATGTGCAGCTTTCCCTGTGGGAATGAGGATAATCCAGGGAAGGTGAGGGTGTAACCAGAGACTCTCAGTGCAGGAAATTTATGTGACCGACAGCAAGCTCCCCCTAAAATCCATCCCCTCTTCCGCCATATCGGTGCAAATAATACGGAGAAGAGAGATCATTACTGACTCAGGCAATTTATTAAGCAATGATGTTGATACAAAAATGAGATAGAACCGGTGCGTTTCATGTCAGGAGGACGTTCCAAGGCACTGAACAGTCCGGCATTTGGACCCGAACTGGTGGTGGGATCAGGAGGGATTGAGGGCAGTGAGCGTTGGGTTAGGAAGTTGGCCGAAAGCTTGTTTGTTCGAAGAGGAGTGTATTGAGCTAGGTCTTGAAGAAGTCAAGGAAAGTAGCGATGTGAAGTGACTGTGTCATAGATTTGCAGATAGTGGTGGTAGAGCGGATGAAGGCTCTATTGTCGATGGTGGGCTGTACCGGGTGGGGGACACGGAGAAGGTCAATTTGCTCCCAGCTCCTGTATTCTTACCTTTAACCCTTCACTTTCTTCCCTCCCTCTCGACCGTCACAAGCAATTTGTCTTTGAATGTGCCTTTACCCAATGAATGTGCGAGGTAAGCGGGTTCAGCTTGAAGCTGAACTGGTCCCAAGGTGACATGTTTGGCATAAACCGGGCAGCTCCACAGAACAGCTTCTCCTATTGCTGTTACATAATAAATAAGGACCAGCTGAGAAACACTGCCCCAGCAGTGATATACCAGACCACACCTTGTTTCCAGTAAGTCAATAAACAGCTTGTAAATGTGTTTCAAGACCGAGAAGGACCAGATCGATTGTAATAATTATTAACTTTTATTGCTCTCCCTACACTGTTATCAAGGAAAACTTTGACCAATACTCAAGAATATTGTCAACAGATAAATCATATGTTGGAAGATCACTCCAGATGGCTGTTGTGAATTGTATGAATATCATTAATTATAATACCAAAACAATAATAAATTGGTCATTTTCAATCAACGATTGTTTATGTGACATTGCTGTGCGCAATTGGTTGCCGCTTTCGCCCACAAATATACAGTCAATTCACTTTACAGTGTGTTCAGTGAAGCGCTTTGGGACGTCTTCCCGATGTGAAAAGCGCTGTGTCAAATGCAAGGATTATTATTATTATTACTGTAGTTACCGTGTGTTGAAATAAAGAAATATAAACCTGCTGCAGCACTTTACTGTACTGTGTAACATCCGACAGTAGTCTTCGTAAAACCCCTTATCCTCCTTGAGGGCAGTTGAACAGGTTCTGAGTGGACTTGATCTGCAGCTTGGCAAGGAATGTAGGAATGGAGCGAGGCCTCTGTGATGGATTCCTGTCCTGGTTCCTGAGCCAGGATTGTCCACAGTGTCCCAGGGCTCGCACTGCTGATGGCACCATAGCTCGGCCTGACTCATCGGCACGACCTGGAAGGGCCGACCAGCCCCTGAGAGAGAGAGAGAGATAGAGAGACAGACACAGGCAGAGAGAAAGAGAGACACACACATTGGTACAGACACACACAGACACACAAACTCATGTACAGACACGCAGATTGACACAGACACGTCTACAGACACATAGAGAGACAAAGACACAGGTAGAAACACATAGAGAAACATAGATACAGACTCACAGAGATTCACAGAAAAAAGTACAGATACACAGAGAGACACACAGAGGTATAGATACACAGAGAGACATAAGCACAGGTACAGACATACAGACACACACACAGATACAGAGACACAAAGAGAAACTGACACAGATACATACCACACAGAGACACACACTGAGGAACAGATATTGAGAGACACATACACAGGAACAGCCACACCGAGAGAGACAGACACAGACACAGAAACAAAGAGAGACACAAACGCAGGTACAGACACATAGAGAGACACAGACTCAGGTAAAGACACACAGAGAGACACAGACACAGATACAAAGAGAGACACAGACACTTTTCGAGTCAAATTGATGACACGTTTGTCCTCATCAATTGTTTAAATGCCAGTTTGTTAACATATTGTGTAATAATCCTGCCATTTCGTATAGCGCCACATCACGTTATCAAGAGGATAAAGAGGAGAGAAAGGGAGAGAGAGAGAGAGAGAAAGGGAGACGGGGAGACCAGGAATGGGAGTGAGAGAGAGTTAGAGAGAGCTAGAAAGAGAGAGCGAGAGAGAGAGTGAGAGAGAGAAGAGGAGTGAGATGCAAAGGATTGCAGAGAAACGGAATAGAAGGAGAGAGAGAAACGGAAGGGAGAGTAATAAGAACGATGAGAGAGGAGATAAAAGAGAGAAGATGGTAAGATCCACGTTACGTTCCACGTTAAGATGGTTAGATCCCCCTCCCGCCTAAGCGTCTCAGGGAACACACTCCCCACTTAATAAAACTTTATTTGTATTCAATGCTTCCCACATACACTGACCGGCTCCCTTCTCCTTGACCAAGATGACCGCCGCCTCCCTCAATCCCTCCCACGCAGGGACCTTTACCAAGATGGCAACCCTCAGAACAACAACAACTACAATTGCAATAACTTGCTGTTATATGGCGCCCTCCAACACTGGCATCTTCTCTGTGGTTAACGAGGACGGAGCCCGAGGCTGAGCCGTGGGGAGTGGGAAGGTGAATGTAGGCGCAGTCGAAAAGGAAAGTCTTCAGGTGCGTCCTCAAGTGGGGGAATAAGGGGGCGAGGCCAAGGTGTTGAGGGAGGGAGTTCAAAAATTTCGGGTCGCAGCTGCTGAGGCACGGCGGCCGATGTCGGAGCGGAGGATTCGGGGGACGCAGAGTAGATCGGACCCAATAGACAAAAGACAGCGTCTACTGCTGTGGGGAAAGAGGAAGATAGAGAGATTGGGGAGGGGTGGAGACAAGGAATGGAAAGATAACTGCGGATCGAACCTGACGACAAGGTTGCGCTCGGGTTCAGAGAGCTTTAAGGACAGGTCGGTAGGTTGAGGAATTCGGAATCGTGGGACAGAAGACGGCGGCGGGAGCCAAAGATTATGGCTTCCGTCTTACTGAGGCTTATCTGCAGGAAATTTGTGCTCATCCATCTGCTGATGTCCGTAGGACAATCTGACAGCACACCGGGGACTGGGGGTCGGGGGTGGTCACAGCTGGAGGAGGACAAGTAGTGTTGAGTGTCAACCACGTCGACGAGCCCGTGTTTGCGGACGACAGCACCGAGAGGGAACTTATAGATGAGGAGCGGAAGGGTCCAAGGATTAAGCACCAAGAAAAGCCATTTGCAGCAGTGCTGGCGGTTTGAAAGGTAGGACTTGAGCGAAACGAATGCTGTTCCACTGAGGTGGATGATGGGAGGAGAGTTGGTGGAGAATGAGGGGAGGACGGGAATGCAGAGGGTGCACTGGTCACAGATTGCGCGGTCGTGATCGTGGTTGGAGGGATCGAGGGTATAATTTTCAGGAGGGCGGTGGTGACCGCGGTTTTGAGGGCGAGTGGGACTGATCCTGAAGAGAGAAAGTGGTTAATATTATTTGCCCAAAGTGGGGAGAAGAGGTTGAGCTGAATGATCAGCAGTTGGGTGGGGAGGGTGTCGAGGTAACAGGTGTTGTGTTTCATTGTGGTAGTGATGGATGAGAGGGAGGAAGGGGTGCTGGGGGCAAATGATTGTAGGATAGGGGTCGTGGAACCGAAGTGAAAGGCGCTCATAAGTGGAATCTTGTTGTTGTTGTGGAAGGAGGTCAGGGTGGGTTGGGTGAGGGAGACAGAATGGGGGGCTGGTAGGCGAAGGGGGGCAGAGTGACGAAGTTGCCAGCAGATGTTGTCAACGTCAGAAGTAAGGAAGTCCATGGCGCTGGGAGAGAAGGACAGAGTGTGAAGAGTGATATAGGGGTGGAGGGGTGTGTGTGAGTGTGAGGGTGTTGTGTTTGTGCTGGAGATGTGTGTCGCTGAGGGAGAGTGTGGGGGTGGGGTGTCTGCGAATATAATGCTATTGAGAAGGCTTCAGGGTGAGAGTGGGAGATATTTACCTGGGCTGATGTCGTGTAGCACCTGTCTCCAGGTGGTGTACTGTATAGGCCTTTTGTATATCCCCACAGGCAACTCAGCCTCACACACTGACAGATCAAACCCCTCGGCACTGACGCTGAAATAAAAGAGATTCGCATTATAAAGTGAAACTGCACCTTGTGGTCGGTTTCGGGATTGAATTTTGTGTTATTTGGCAAATAATAATAATAAACCTTGCATTTGGTATAGCGCTTTTCACGTCCCACAGCGCTTCACAGAACACACTGTAAAGTGAAGTGTTTCACTGAAATTGTCATTGGGGCACAACCTTTTTAAAGGAATAGGTATATGTTTCTCCTGTGGTCACAGAAGATTAGGATGCAGCCACGGCCACAGTATCAGATAACAGAGCAGAGACATTGTATAGGTCAGGAATAAATCGAGAAAAGTTACAACAAATCACTCCGTGCTCAGGGAAATAAGCCACCCGCACCTGACGAGATGAATCCTCGTTTATTGGAGGAAGTAAGGGTGGAAATAACGGAGGCACTGGACTAAATCTCTTAATTCTCTTTGAATACAGGTGTGCTGCCAGAGTACGGAAGTAATGCAAGTGTTAGTCCCTGTGGAAAAAGTGGCAGAACGATAGAGACCCGGTAACTCCAGGCCATTCAGACGCACTTCATAGTGTGGCAACGTCTATAGATTGTAATCTTGTAGGGAAAAAACACATTCTCACTCTGAAAAATATGGTTTAATAAAGGACAGCCAACACGGGATAACAAACCGGATAATTTTTTTTGTGAAGCAACGGTGAGGGTGAATGAAAGTTCTGCAGTTGGTGTTGTTCACACGCATTTTGAAAAGGCGTATTAGAAAGTGCCATGTAAGACAATTGTAAGCAAAATAGGAGCCCACGGTATTAAAGGGACGGTGGCAGCATGGAAATACAATTGTCTCGGATACAGAAAGAAGAGTGTGCTGGTCAACGGTAGTTTTTTCTGTATGGAGGGAAGTCTGCAGTTGTGTGTCCCTTTGGTCTGTATTGGGACTACTGATGTTTTTGAGACATATATGATAAATATTCATTATATTAACAAAACGGGCAGTGCCTTGCTACGAGCATAGCAGGAACGGGACTTGGAGCCTGACAGTAACTAAGCAACGGAAAGTGTGATCTGCTATACCCTTCCCATCAATGGGTGTCGAAATGTCAATCTAAAAGCTTCCAGTGTACTGGGTTTTATAGATGGACACATAGTGTTCAAAAGTCAACTGGCAATGGCACATTTGTGCATATCATTCGATAGATTGCACCTGCAGCATTATTTTCATATTAGCATCTCCTTGTGTGAGGAAAGATAACATTGTTTTGGAATGGATGCAGAGGAGATGTACAGAAATGCTTCAGCGATATTGGTCAGATTAGCGAATGTGTAATTGGGGTCACCTTGTGTTTGTTGACCCCTTGTGTGACGATCGTGCAAACGTCTTAGCAGCCCAGAGCGCATCTCAATCACACTTTGTGTGATTGAGATCGACTCTGTATGAACCATTAAGAACATTAATTGTTGGCAGTGATGGCCGCAGATGGCAAGAATCCAGCGTCTGTGCCTGCGGAAAACCCCATGACAATTAGACGTTGAGTTGATGGGTACGCAAAAGGAGCCAAAGGATAGGCGGAATGTATACCCCCAGCAGAAGTTGTGCTAATGAACTTCGGCTATTAGATATACAGGTGGGCAACGAAAATGACTGAACGAATGGACTGATTGGACGACGAGGAGTGGCTTAAGTATATTGGCCATGTTCATATCGCAAAAGAGATGATTGGGCTGCCACACGGTGGCTGTTTTTAATAAGCTAAAGTTGCGGAGTTCAGAATAAATCTACGCAAACACTATTTCAGTTAGCGACTAGTGAACCTGTGAAAAATGCTCCTTTGAGAGACGCTTGAAGCAGGAAGTGTTGTTTCTTTCGAACACAGATCAGAGAGTTTTCTCTTATGAAACAAAACATATGGAATATAGCACACCAGATAGATGGGGCAATACGTGCATGTCAGATTACCACAATTTCATTATTTTGGGCAATATGGTTTTCACCCTCACTGGATAAGAACAAATAATTGTGGTGGATGTTGGACCAGGACAAAACAAAACCTCTCAATTTCCCTACACCATGAGCCTCACAACGGACCTCGGTTCCGACCATTGACCTCAGCCGCCACTCTTGACCTCTGACCACAACGCACAACCACAGTCGTTAAATGAAACATGTAAGTGTCCTGACTCAGACACAGACACATCCTGATCAATACACGTGTTAGATTTCATTCCAGCTTTCTGTTGTTGAGCTCGTCACCTTAAAGCTGGCTCAGCCCCCATGAGATTCTGCTTACCTCCACCAAGGAATCCAGTCAGCAGTTCGTGCCAGAAGAGAAACATTGGTGTTTCACAATCATTTGTACAAATAGCCTATTCCCAGTGGAGACAGTTCAGGGATATAAAGACTGGCAGCTTTGAGTGTCCAGCACTGACAGCCTACCCGCTGGTGATACACAATGTTGAGGGCTATAGCCTTCTTTCCGTGGCAGTATCTGCCAACACTTTTTCGGATACTGATAGTTTATTATCCTATTCTTGCAGCTATTGGTATTGCAGGTAATTAGTTAAATAAACATTTTGCTTGTATCCCGATGCCCCACAAGTTTGTGCATGGCACAGACATTTACTTCTCGTCCTGCAGTGGTGACTACTACAGAGATAAGATATTGTCGTTGTCCGCACCAGCTCTGCTCCCGCTGTGTGACTGAAAGTGTGTCCCTTCTTCTTTGAGTATCTGCTCGCTACCACGCGTGTAACAATGGTGAAATGCGAAAGAGAGAGGAGGTTGACGCGGCTCAGTTGGGAAGGAACAACTGCTTGTACGTTTATGTAGGGCTATTGGGTGAGGAGAGAATCGAGTTTTCTTCTAAAATCAAGGAATTTAATCGTGTATTGGTCTTTGGTTAATTTTAAAGGGAAGAATGTCGAGCGTTCTCTTGAGGACTGCATTTATTAGTCATTTATACCTGCTTCGAGAGTTGTGAGAAATGATGTGGCAAATAACCACTGAAAATTTATTCTGTAAAATAATTGTACAAGTAGTTGAATTGCATACAGTTGCCGTTCCGCCTTTCGTTATTTGCTGAGTTACCTTATCAGCTAATAAAAAATTCACCTAATTTGAACACAGCAATTGTGTCATATTGTATTCTCTTGTTATTCTAAAGTTTGGCAGTTCAATTCGACTCTATAAGTTTGTTGACCCCAGCAATGCTGGAGTATGGTATTGCTGTTATCAGCCGCGCAATCACTATCTGCTGATGGAGGAGTTGGCGGTGGCTAAGGGTGTGATTGATTAGAGAAATGCTCGCCTTCCTGACCTACTGCAGCAATGGCCGGTATTATTCCACTCTCCACACTGAGGCCTCCCAACCGTCGGGTCCTGCTGCTGCCACACGAGGACGTTCAATAGGGAGGGAGCGGTAGGAAGAAGGTTGCAAATGGTATCCAGCCAAAAAAATTCACCACCGGGACACATGCGGCCCGCGTGCCGCCATTTGGACACTACTTTTGCAGAGTATCGAGACAGTGAATTCTGCAAATGATTGTGGATGTCAAATTGCAGTGAAATATGTGTCCAATTTTTATTGATGTTGTTGCCAGCCAGGACTCAAGGAGAAAATCACTTCCATTTTTGATACACATCATTGTGCAGAATATTGTGAAACAAATATATGTATACAGACTTCCCCACAAACACACACACAAACACCGACTCACACACACAACAGCACAGAAACACAGAATTACAAACACAGAAAGACAAACACTCACAAACACACCCAAGTATATAAAGAGGGAATGAAACGCACAGGCACATACTCAAACAGACACACATAAACACATTCACAGAACACTCAAACGCGCACAGATACGAACACAGTCGCAAACAACAACAAGAAAAAGAAATTGTATAGCGCCCTCCATGCCACGGGTTGTCCCAGTTACATACACGCGGACAGAGAGAAACACATATTAAACAGATACATTAGAAAGTTTGGGACTAGTCATGCCAAGCGACTGCAAGAAGGTTGGAAGGCAAAGGAGATGGATTTCCGTCATCTTTGGTTCAGGAAACTCCCATTTTCTTATGATCTTATGATCGTATCGCAGACAGATGTGAAATAAAATCAAACGCCGTTAATATCTAATGGTTCCTTCTCATTAAACTGTCAGCGGGAACATTCACCACGGATCAGAGTTTATCCCGCTATCATTTGAACAGGGACTGACCTCAGGATAAACTTTTCTGTGCAAGTGTGCTTGTAAGTGTACCCATGAGACATATTATCAGTGTTGCAGAATGGCACCTGTCCCCGCTCAGTGTCCAGGTGGACTCCCAGGACCAGGACTTCTCTCTCAGGCGGTTACGAGGTGAGGTCAGAGCTTCATATTTATCCCCAGTTCTCAGCCACAATCCAAGGTTCAATCTTGTTCGGAAGTATCACACAACGGGACAGGTATGAGCCCAAACGTTCTTCATTTGATTGTCAGCGAGACACATTGGTGCTCAGGCAGCAAGACGAACGAGTTAGGACGTCTTAAAAAAAACTGACAGCCATCAAATCAATAAAATTTTTCATAGTACGGTACAATAACTTTGGAAATTCGTGAAAGAAAATTGTTTCAAGTTGATTACAAATTTATATTAGTATAACGTGTATCAATTTGAGAGCTCAAGGCAAATTCTCACCGTATTCATCAACCTGGGGATCAGAGCTGAATGGGGTGATTTGGGGAAAGATGATCCTTGGTGAGGGCAAAGATGTAGATCTTGGGACAGACTTGGATAAGTTAAACCAGGGTGTTAGACAAAACATCTACGAAATGGACATACAGAGTGTGTCCAGAATGGCTGAAAGCCCCATGATGAGTGTCGTGTGAGGTATTTCAAGCAGACTGGTAATGTTGGAGTGTAGAGAGTACGTTCTTGTTTGTGGACCCCTGTAGCTCAGTTGTTAGAGTACTCGCCATGCAAGCAAGACACCTGGGTTCAATACCAGGCAGGGCGAAACTTTGGGTAAGTTTCATTACTCCACACGTCACATAATAATCCCTCCAAAATAAAACATTAATAACTTGGTCACCTTCAATCCACGACTGTTGGTGGGACGCTTCTGTGCGCAACTGGCTACACCTATTCGCCCACAAATATAGAGTTAATTCACTTTACAGTCCAATCTGTGAAGAGATTTGACACTTCGAAAAGACGTGAAAAGCGATATATCAAATGCAAGGATTATTATCTTTATGATTTTTATTATCTGGATGTGACAGAAGTAGGGCGTTGGCGAGACTTTGATCCTTATGGACCGGGGCATGGAGAGGCAAGGGAGGGACTGTTAGATAGTGGTTTACTGGCTGGTCGTGTGTATGTGCACAGGGAATCCAGCGGACACGGCTCGCGGATCGACGGCTCAATTCAGCACCAAGCTACGCAAACACTATGTCAGTCTGCGAATAGCGAACTTGTGCAACAGGCTCCCGAGGGAGACGGTTGAAGCAGGAGTTGTTGATTCTTTGAAACACAGATTAAATTGTTTTATTTGGGAAAATAACACTATGGGATATAGCACACAGGAGTTCCGGACATATGTGCATGCGACCGCATGGCAAGTGGAAGGCGAACTAGATGGATCTTGATCTTTTTCCATTCAGCATTTCGGATATTATTCTGTTCTTAAAACACATGAGTTAGCGAGATCTTGATGCTTGGCCGGTTGTGCAGGGCAGAGCTTTGGAAGCTCACAATCAGAGCCTTAGTGCTGTCAAGCCGATGTTTTGTACACAACAAATACATCTTGCAATTACACAGCGACTCTCACATACGGTGGCATTTCAAAGCGTGTTAGTGGAGCAGCGCAATGTGAGAAGCATCTGTCAGGGCATTTGATCTCCAGTTTCCTGGTTCCCCAATATTTACAATATTCACACACTGAATGGGGGGAAATTTACAATGCCCCCAAGTCCAGGCAGATAGGAAAAGCTTGAAGGCCTACAACACAACCACACGTGCTGCACTGTTATTCCTCGCTGTGGTTCACAGACACACACAGACCCACAGTGGGGCACAGACACAGGCTCACACGGTGCTGATGACCTGACTCAATCATTGGTACTGATCTCCGTCTCCAGATGATAATGGGGCAGGAGTCCGGCTTCACACGAACTCCTGACCTTTTCTCTCTGAGCTGTTGATCTCCTGATTCAGCGCCAAAGCCAATCATTACATCTGATGTGTTTCTGTCCTTCTGTCTCTCCGCAAACTCCTAGAAAAAAAATCTCCATGGAAAACACCTGCGCCGATCCCTGTCCCCACCCTCACACTCTAATCCCCCTCTCCCACGCCCCCCAAACGCCTGTAACACAACATAAAAAATTTCAGCCACAAAGCCATTCAACACAACTGCTAATTTTCTGTCTGTCCGTCTGTCTCTCTCGAAGCACTCATCCCTTTCAGTCTCCCCATCAAACGCCTCCTCCCACCAAACACTCGCACTCCCCTCCACAATCTGACACAACAAAAGGAGATTCAACGCAAAACCCCGTCACTGCACCTGCTACTTGTCTGATAATCTGTCTCCTTCCTCACCCAAACACCTCATCGCCTCCTCAACCCCCATCTTCCCCTCAACCACCACAAGCGCCCCTTCAAACCCCACCACACTCTCCTCACCTCAGCCGCTCTAACATAACCGGAGTCAGAGCATGGAGTGAGGAGGTTTCATCCCCAAATCCAGTCACCACACCTGCTGAATTGCACCGGCATTTATCGCTGAGGTGCCAGAGAGCGGGAGGGGAGGGAGGACAAGGCAGCAGAAGGATAATGGCGGGACTTTCCCCACACTGGCGGTTTTGAAACCGTCGCCAGGAAGTGACGTCACACTGCTCACCCGGCATGGGCGGCTTTCAAAACTGGCACCCGGAAGTGGCGTCAGAAAGGGCGAGACTCGGCCTTTATTGAGGGAATATGAAATGGCGCCGCGGGTCCTGAGGCCTCTCGTGGTCGCCGCCGCGCGCTGTACGCCCCGTGGCCTTGACTTCCGGTGACCAGGCGGAGACTTGACCATCTCTCGTCCGGTCGGTGCCCGTCCGCGGCCTCCCGCTCCCGCCTTTTGTCAATGAAACCCTCGCCCCTCGCCGCCCCCGACTCCCGCTCGGTTTACCCGGGTTTCCCGCCCGTCCCCTCTTCTCGCCGGCTCGAGAGTGTGCCCCTTCGTCTGGCACGTGACGTCACTGTCTGTCTCCCGCCGCCTTTACCAAGATGGCCGCCGCCAGACTGCGTACGTCACACACATGACGGAAACGATCAGCTCTCATCGCCTTTCCCAAGATGGCCGCTACAATCGGCCCCCATCCGACGCCCTTTACCAAGATGGCCGCCCAGGCCCTTCGCTGACACAGAGACTCTCACTCCTTTACTGTCTCTGTCTCACACTCACTCTGTCGGTCTACAATGGAAATAAAGTGTGTGTGAGAGAGAGATTGTGTCAGAGAGGGAGAGAGAGAAAGAGATTGAGAGTGAGAGAGCGTGAGAGAGACTTTGAGCGAGAAGAAGTGAGACCGAGATAGAGAGAGAGAGAGTGTGTGTGCTTGAGAAAGAAAGACAACAACAGCATAACGTGGCGTAAAAGCCTGTCATGTCGGGAGGACGTCCCGGGCCGCTGGACAGACAGAGATTCGGAGTTTGTTCGCCATGCAACACCATCGCCCAGTGGCTGCCCGCGGTATTACAGCCCCAACAAAATACAATGTGAAAATTCATACTTTTTCAACCACAATCAAACAAACTGCATTTATTTATCCTGCTTCACGGATGATCACGACTTGGAGCTTCTGCTCAGTGTTGCCTTATAATTGGCGAATGCATTTTCATTTATTTCCATGCGTTTATGTCAATAAACAATTTCCCATTGAATCCCATGACATTAAATGTGCTCGTCAGTACCTGGGTCTGGTTATCACCATCTAATGCTGGAGAGCGGTCAGACACAGACAGCAATTCACTGCTTCTCCATCTCTCCTGGTGGCTGTTGTGGATTTGAGGGAAATATTCATTTGCTGTGATTTACTCTGGGTTCAAATTACGAATGAATGCCTCCAGTACCAGAGGGCGGTGCTGCACGTCATGGCTGAGGGTTTCCTCCTCATTAATCTGTCACCGTGCAGATCCTCAGAGGATCACACTTTTTGCCGCCGTCATTGAAACCGGGACTGAAGTAAGGATAAAGTTTCTCAGTGAAAGTCTGGGTGAAAGTGTGGAGATGAGACATGTTATCAGCGTTGTAAAATTCCACCTCTCCCCGCTCATAGTCCAGGTAAACTCCCAGCTTCCCGGGTCTCTCTCTCAGGGACAGGCGTGTGCGAGGTGAGGTACAAGCTTTATATACATCCCCGTTTCTCAGATACACAGCCCAGAATCCGATCTTTGTTGACAGTGTGATCTTTCCTTTCCTGTTGACAGACTCTCGGGCCAATCCCACTGTCCATTCTGTCTTGTTGGCCAACTGCACCTCCCAGTAATGTCTCCCTGATTTGAAGCCCTCAGACCCCAGGACACAGACACAGGGATCAAACCTCTTTGGGGAGTCCGGGAGCTGCTGCCGTGTTTCTCCGTGTCTCACGCTGGTCAGGTCCTCAGACAGGATGAGGTTGGGATGGGCTGTGTCAGGATCCATAGTCAGAGAGGCCGGAGCTGAGAGAGAGAAATATCACTAAGTGGAATGAGGGGACGTTGCGGAGCTCATACTGTGTATGAACACCTCCACATCTGGGAACACAACCATCTCAGTGGGTCACAGTCTGTGCTAGTGTGTGTGTGTGTGGTGGGGTGGGCGGGGGAGTTTCACGTCTGAATGTATATGGGTGAGGGGAGTATGTGTGTGAGGAGCCTGTGTGTCAGCGGAGTGCGTGAGTGGTGTGTGTAAGGTGTTTGTGCATCAGGTGTGTGTGAGTTGTTTGTTTGTGAGGCGTGTATGTGAGCAGTGTGCGAAGGATGTTGTGAGTGTTCTCTGTTTAAAGGCATTTGTGTGAGGAGAGTATGTGAGGCGTGAGTGAGAGGTGTGTTTGAGAGGAGTGTGTGTATGAGGCGTGTTTTTGTGGGGTGTTTGCGATGTGCGTGAGAGGTGTGCGTGTGATGTGTGTGTGTGGTGCGTGTCTGAAAAGTGTGTGTGAGATGTGTGTTTGTGAGATGTTTGTGCCTGTCTGGTGTGTGTGAATAGTAGGTTTTCGGAGATTTGTGCAAGGTGTGTTTGAGAGTCTACATGTGAGAGATGTGTGTGTAATAGGTTCATGTGGTGTGTGTTTGACGGGTGTTTGAGTGAGGTATCTGTGTGATGTGTGTGTGGGAGGACAGTGTGAGTGAGATGTTTGTGTGAGAAAGGTGCATGTGAGGTGTGTTTGAGGGTTAAGTGTATAATTGGTGCATGTGAGATGTGCGTGTGTGAGGGCTGTCTGTACGAGGTGTGTATGAGTGATGCGTGTGCAAGAGGTGTGTGAAAGAAGTGTGTAATGTACGCAGTGTGTACGTGAGAGGTGTTTACTTGAGTGATGCGTATGAGGTTTCGTTATGGGGTTTCATCTGTCATTGTGTGAGGCTGAGCTGCCTGTGGCCAAGTACAAATGGTCTTGTTAAAACAATAAAAATTTGCTAACTTGAATCCAAGATTGTTTGTGGGTTTGTTTCTGGGACGCTGCTCTGCGCAATTGGCTGCGGCGTTTCACCCACAAAATATACAGTCAATTCACTTTACAGTTTATTCCGTAAAGCGCTTTGAGACGCCGAGAAAATGTGAAAAACGCAAAATCAAAAGCAATTATTATTGGTAATATTGTTTGAGAAGTTTTTCCGATTTGTGTGTGTGAGGGCTCTGTACGAGTTCTGTGCCTGGTTGATATGTGTGTGATGAGTGTGAGTGAGGTGTGTGTAAGAGATGAGTGCTTGAGGGGTGTGAGAGTTTGAGGGGTGTATGTGTGTGAGAGGTGTGTGTGTGTGAAGCTTAATGTGTTTGGTGTTTGTGAGTGGTGTGTGTGACCTATGTGTCTGAGGTATGTTGTTCATGTGCGTTTGTGAGTTGTGAACGAGGCGAGTGTGTGAGAGTTGTGTCTGTGACATGTGTGAGGGTTGGAAGTGTGTGAGTTGCGTGACTGAGGGTGTTGTGCATTCGGGTTGTTTGTGTGTCAGCTGTGTTTGTGAGACCGTTGTCTGTGATTGAGCGCTGTGTGTGAGCGTGAGGGTGTGTGTGTGTGTACTGGGGGTGTGTGTGTCTGAGGGAGAGTGTGGGGGGATGTATCAGTGAATCTAATGCAATTGACAGGGCTTCAGGGTGAGAATGGAGACATTTACCTGGGCTGATGCCGTGTATCATTTGTCTCCAGGCTGTGTACTGTATAGGCCCTTTGTATATCCCCACCGGCAGCTCAGCCTCACACACCGACAGATCAAACCCCACGTCACTGACTCTGAAAGAACAAACGATCTCATTATAAAGCGAAACTGCACCTTGTGGTTGGTTTGTGGGTTTAATTCTGGAATAATTGTTGAAGATCATTTCATACCTTCTGTTGCCAGCAGCTTCTTCCTAATGAAATCAAACACAGGAAGATGTCATCCCACACTGAAGAATCACCAAAAACAACAAATTACATGTGGAAAGAGTCTCTCACATCCCAATTCAATCTCCGATCTCTTGATCAATCAGAATTAGATTGTGTGCTCCAGATTGTATGTCACTGTGACTCAAATACATTATAATTTTATCTCTTTACCTGCAGGAAGGTGAGGGAATCTTTTCCCATCTGTGTCTTTAACTCGGAGAGAGCTTGTTCAACAGAACTTAATTTACAATGAATCTCTCGCAGCTTTTTCTCCATTTGGTTTAAAATCTCCTCCTCTCGTTGTCTGAGATCTCGCATCACTCGCTGCTCTCTGTCAGTCAGTCTCTGGTGCATTTTAGAAAACTCAGCCGTGACGTGGGTCTGTAAACTGTTCACCTGTTCCTGCAAATGTCAGACATCCAACCATGTATACACATTAACCAGAGACACTGAGACATCACACCATGTACACACAGTGACCAGAGACACAGATATATCACACCGTTTACATACAGTGACCAGAGACACACTGACAGCCCAGCCTTCAGCCCCGACACAACTCACCTTAACTTTTGAAATATTTTCTCTCTGTTGGGCTTCGGTTTGCAGAGCAGTTTCCTTCAACTGTGTGAGAGATGCTAAGGAGGATTTCACTTGATCCTGGAATAAACGCAAAGAAGGAAAGATTGAGGTGAATACATGACGGGGCAATAGAATGAATTACTAGTGAATGCATCATTACCTTGTGGATTTCAGCAGCTTCGTCAATGGGAAGGAAGCTGTGACCTCGGTGTTTTTTCACATCTTTGCAAATGGAACAGATCAATTTCTTGTCAGTTTCGCAGAACAGCTTCAATTGCTCCCGGTGTTCCTCACACTGACGTTTAACCGCTGTCTGTGTGGGGTCCAGACTAAATTCTCGAGCTTTCTCCACCATTTTGGCCAAGGACCGATTAAGCTTGAGATTCTTCTGAGCAATAACTTGGCGATATTCCGCACAGCAGGATTTTCCCTGCTCTTCCCAACTCCGGGTGATACAGGGGCGACAATATGTGTGGCCACAATCGAGGCAAAAAGGATTCTTAAAGAATTCCAGACTACTGGCGCAGTTTAGCTCATCGGGCAGACGCTGGACATGATGTCTAGAAGCCCTGATCACCCGGAGTCTTTCCGTTCCAAACTGCTTCAGTCTCAGTGTTTTTATGCTGTGTGTCCCCCACCCTGTGACAGTGTTCACTTCACTCTGATTCACACGGTTTCACGTGAGGAGCCAGGATTGTGAATAACGCCCAAGGTTTGGACGATGGAAATATTTGATGTAGAAATGGACCAAAGTTCACCAGAGAACAGGTCCAATGTGGGCGTAGAGTCAAAAGGCGAAGATTAGAATCCCAGTAAATATGGAACCAGGAATAGACACAGAGAGCAATAATCCGGATACTTCTCCTGAACACTTGGACATTCCCTGTAAAGGAGGGGCATCCTGGGCATTTACTCTCCTGATTAATACCTTCTAATTAATCAAAACTTTCTGAAGATCTCCCCATTCCCACGTCTGCCTCAACGATCCCCGTTCATTACCCCTCCGCCCTCAAAATCTCTCCCATCCGCACACAATCTCCCGTCACACAATCTCCCTCTTCCCCACACACAATATCTCCCCTCTCCTCATGCAATCTCCACTCACAGAATCTCCCTCGTTCCTACACACAATCTCACCGCTCCACACACACAATCTCCCCTCACACAATCTCGCCTCAGCCCACACAATTTCCTCCCTCACCTCGCAATTTACCCTCAGCACACACAATCTCCCCTCCCCTTACACATATTCCCAGCTCCCACCACACAATCTCACCTTCCCCCAACAAAATCTACCCTTCCGCCACGCGACACGCTCCCCAATCCTTCCGCAACCAACCAGGATCCACAGTGATATTTGAGAAGAATTATATTTTTGCTTTACTTTCTCAGTACTGACATTCAATTGTCTCTTTTCCCTTGACCACCCCCACACCCTCCCAACCCCCACCCCACACTTCAAAACTCTCTGTCTGCTGGCTTCCTACAACCCCCAACCCCTCCATTTCTCGTCTAACTCTAAGTTCCTATTCTCTCCCCAGATTTACTGGAGAACGTTCAGCCAATTTCCTACCAGCTCCAGTAATCTTGTCTTTAATCCCTTCACTTTCCTCCCTCCCTCTCGCCTGTCACAAACAATTTGTTTTGAATGTGCCTTTTCTCACTGAGTGTGGGAGGATCTTCTTGGAGCTGACCTGGCCCCAAGGTGACATGTTTGGTATAAACGACGCAGCTCCACAGAACAGCTTCTCCTATTGCTGATACACAATAAATCAGGACGAGCTGAGAAATTCTGACAAAACAGGAGATAAACCAGACGACACCTTGTTTCCAGTAAGTCAGCAAACAGCTTTTAGCTGTGCTACAATCACGATAACTACCAGTTTAATGAAATAATTATTAACATTTATTGCTCTCCTTACCTTGTTAACAAAGCAACCTTTGACCAACACTCAAGAATATTGTCATCACATAAATTATACATTGTAAAATCTCTTCTGACGGCTGCTGTGTATCTGAGCAATATAGTTGTTTACTGTGTGTTACCGTGTGTTCAAAGAAAGAAATATCAAACTGCTGTACCACCTCACTGTACTGTGTTCCATCTCCCAATGATCTGAGCAAAATCCCTTCTCCTGCTTGAGGTCAGGTGGAAAGGGACTCACTGGACGTGACTTGCAGCTTGGCAAACAGTGTGGGAATGGAGCCAGGTCTCTGTGACGGTTTCTATTCCTGGTTCCTGAGTCAGTGGGTCCACAGTATCCCAGGGTACTTACTGCTGGTGGCAGCACAGCCGGCCTGGTTCATCGGCAGGACCTGGAAGGGCCAAACATCACTGGGGTCAGGGAATCCTCCCCCTCAGCTCCTGGAAACCCTGAGCCAAAGCCATAACGAACTAACTAAGTCAGTCAGTAAGTAAGCATGTAAGTACGTAAGTAAGAATGAATGTGAGTATGTAAGCAAGTAACTAAATAAGTAACAAGTAAAAATCTAACTAACTAACTAAATAACTACCTCACTAACTAACGGGTTACACATAGGAGGCCGGGGATTGCTGAGCAGGGGCAGCGGGAGTTGGAGTGGCGGGGATAGGGGAGAAGCTCGGAGATGTTGGGGGATGCGATGTCGTGAAGTGCTTTGAAATCGAGTTCCCAGCGCAGTGAAGACCTGAATCCATGTTGCTTCCCACTCCATACCCCGGTCACCCTGTAATCCCATCGCCTCCCATCCATTCCATCACATCCCATTTCATTCCCTCCCATTCGATTCCCTCCCATCATCTCCATCCCATTCCATCCCCTCCCTTCCCACCCCCTCTTTCCGATCCCATCCCATTCCCTCCCATTCCGCTCCCTACCCTCCCATCCACTCGCTACCTATCGCATTCCATCCGATCCCTTCCCATCGCTTCCCGTCCAGTCCCCTCCCATTCTTCTCCAACCATTGCTTCCCATCCCCCTCCAGCTCAACTCCACGGACCCCAATTCACCAGCCGGACCTCTTCAAGATCCTTGGTCACATTTACAGCTCACCTGGTTCTGGCCCCACACCAGCAATCTCCTGTAACACACACATGTCTGTTACACATCAACCTGGGCGTCAGTCCTGTGCAGCGTTGGTTGTGGTATTGAGGATATTCCAGGGAAGGTAAGGGTGGAACCAGAGGGTCTCAGTGCAGGAATGTTTTGTGACTGACAGCAAGTGATGAACATCAGTCAATACTAACAGTCAGGATCACAGGACTGTTCCCCAGTCGATCTTGTGGGGAATATTTGGTCTCCTAGTTCCCTGCCTGTGTCCATAATGTGAGTCCCACAGAAACCGAAAGCAGGATTAGACTCTGGACATCATCTACCGGACACACATTTCACTTACTTTTAATTGTGAAGATTCTGCTGTTTATTGTAGAAAAGAAACAGGTAAGTAACCCAAATTGTTTTCCAGGTGATTTTACCTTTAAATTAATGATGTATTTCACTGTATTCCACTAACAGGAACGGCTGGTTTCATCTTCAAGTCCGGTATAATCGTTGAAATAAAAGTTGTGTCTCGTGAGATCTGGTGCAAGTCGTAAGGCAGGAGCTGCAGTCAGGTTACTCGCTTTTAGGTGTGTGAATGCTAAGAGTTGGGGAGCAGTGAGGAGGGCAGAGAGAGGAACAGACTCTCTGACCAGCAACTTGTTGAGATGATCAAGCAGTGGCTGAGAGGGGAGAAAATCACAGGAACAACAACAAGAAGTCTACATTTGTAAGATTATATTTCACGCCAGGAGGACGTCAAAAGGCGCTGGACAGTGAAAGCATTTCAAAGATGAGCTGGGATCAGGGAGGGAGAAGGGAAAGGAGCGGAAGTAGGGTGGCCAATGTCATGGAAGGAGAGGAGGATTTTGAGGCGGGACTTGAAGCAGTCTAAAGACGTTGACAGGCGAATGATTGGGGAATGGAATTCCAGCGGTTGTGGGCAGTGTGGCTGAAAGTTCATCGGCAATGGTGGGGAGGATCTGCCCTGGGAAGTGGAGCAGGCCAAAGCCGGCTGAACATAGGGAATGGGCGGGTTGGTATTGGTTTCAGGAGGTGGCAGACGTCGGTTGGGCGAGGCCATGGAGGGCTTTGACGTGCTCCACCACTGTCTCACGCTTTGAAATGCTCCATTATGTGAGAGGCGCTGTGTAATTGCCTGATGTATTTGTTGTGTACACAGCATCGGCTTGAAAGCACTAACGTTCTGAATGAGACCTTCCCAAGCTCAGCCCTGCACAACCGGCCAAACATCAATATCTCGGTAACTCATGTGTTTTCAGAACAGAATGATATCAGAAATTCTTGATGGAAAAAGATCAAGATCCATATGTTTCGCCTTCCACATTCCAGGTGGTCACATGCACATATGTCCCGAACTCCTGTATGCCATATCACATTGTGTTATTTCCTAAAATAAAACGACCTGATATGTGTTTCAAAGAATCAACACTTCCTGCTTCAACCATTTCCCTAGGGAGCCTGTTCCACATGTTCGCTATTCGCTGACTGAAATAGTCTTTCGCGTTGATCTGTCCTGAGTTGAGCCCCTGCAACCGCAAGCCGTGTCCGCTGGACAGTGTTCTGTACAAAATACACGAAGGGCCATTAACCCACTTTCTAAATGTCCTCCATTGGCTGTCCATGCCCCGGTCCATCAGTTTCAAAGTTTCGCCAACACCCTACTTCTGTCACATCCAGATAATAATAATAATAATCCTTGCATTTGATGCAGCGCTTTCCATGTCTTCTCTACGTCTCAAAGCGTTTCACAGATTAGACTATAAAATGAATTAACTGTGTATTTGTGGGCGAAAAGCGGAAGCCAATTGCCAACAGAAGCGTCCCACAAACAGTCGTAATTTGAAGATGATCGATTTATTATTGTTTTGTTTTGGAGGGATTATTATGTGGCGTGTGGAGTAATCAAACTTGCCCAAGGTTTCGCCCAGCCTTGAATTGAACCCAGGTGTCTCGCTTGCAAGGCGAGTTCTCTGAACACTGAGCTTCAGGACTCCACAAGCAAGAATGCACTCTCTACCCTCCAACATTGCCAGGCAGCTTGAAATACCTCGCATTACACACACCATGGGGCTTTCAGCCATTCTGGACAAATTCTGTATCTCCATTTCGCAGTTGTTTTGTCTGACACCCTGGTTTAACTTATTCAAGTCTGTCCCAAGACCTATATCTTTGCCCTCACCAGGGATCATCTTTCCCCAAATCACCCCATTCAGCTCTGATCCCCAAGTTGATGAATACGGTGAGAATTTGCCTTCACCTCTCAAATTGATATGCGTTATACTAATATAAATTTTTAATCAACTTAAAACAATTTTCTTTCACGAATTTGCAAAGTTATTGTTCCGTACTATGAAAAATTAAATTGATTTGATGGGTGTCAGTTTTTTTAAAGTCTTCCTAAATCGTTCTTCTTGCTGCCTGAGCACCAATGTTTCTCGCTGTCGATCAAATGAAGAAATTTTGGGCTCATACCTGTCCCGTTGTGTGACAGTTCACAACAAGATTCAATCTTCGATTGTGACTGAGAATTGGGGATGAATATGAAGCACTGACCTCAACGAGTACCCGCCTGAGAGAGAATCACTGGTCCTTTGAGAACACCTGGATATTGAGCGGGGACAGGTGGCATTCCGCAACACTGATAACAAGTCTAATCCTTGTACATTAAAGCACTTTTGCACAGAGAAATTTATACTGAGTGCAGTCCCTGTTCAAATGATAGCGGGATAAACTCTGATCTGTGGCGAATCTTCCCGCGGACCGTTTAATGAGCAGGAACCATAAGATATTAACGGCGTTTGACTTTGTTGCACATCTGTCTGGGATACGATCATAAGAGCATAAGAAAATAGGAATCTCCTGAGCCAAAGATCACGGAAATCCATCTCGTTTTCCTTCCAAACTTCTTGCAGTCGCTTGGCATGACTTGTATCATACCTTCCAATATACCGTTTCCTGTGTGTTTCTCTCTGTCTGCGCGTATGTAACTTGGACAACACGTGGCATGGAGGGCGCTATACAATTTGAAGTTTTTCTTGTTGTTGGTTGCGACTGTGTTCCTGTCTGTGCGCGTTTGAGTGTTCTGTGGGTGTGTATGTGTGTGTCTCTGTTTGCATATATGCCTATGTGTTTCGTTCCCTCTTTACATATCTGCGTGTGTTTGTGAGTGTTTATCTCTCTGTGTTTGTGACTCTGTGTTTCTGTGCTGTTGTGTGTGTGTGTGTCGATGTGTGTGTGTGTGTTTTTGGGTAAGTCTGTATATGTTTATTTGTTTGACAATATTCTGTACAATGACATGCATCAAAAATATAAGTGAATTTCTCCAGGAATCCTGGCTGACAACACCATCAAGACAAATTGGACGCTCACTTCACTGCAATTTGACAGTCACAATTACTTGCACAATACACTGCCTCGATACTTTACAAAAGTGGTGTCCAAATGACGGCCGCATGTGTCCCGGTGGTGAACGTATTTGACTAGATACCATTTACAACCTTCTAACTTTGCGCTCCCTCCCTGTTGAACTTCCTCGTGTGGCAGCAGCAGGAGCCGACTGTTGGGAGGCCTCAGTGTGGGGAGTGGAATAATACCGGCCATTGGTGCAGTGGGTCAGGAAGGCGAGCATTTCTCTAATCGATCACATGCTTAGCATGTGATTGCCAAACTTTAGAGTAACAAGAGAATACAACATGACACAATGGCTTTGTTCAAATTAGGTGAATTGTTTATTAGCTGATAAGGTAACTCATCAAATAAAACGAAAGGCGGAACGGAAACTCTATCTCGATCCTCTCCTCATCCAATAGCCTCACATAAGCGTACAAGTTGTTGTTACTTACCAACTGAGCCACGTCACCCTCCTCTCCCTTTTGCATTTCTAACCTTCTTAACATATGAAGTTGGCCGTTACCTCAACTTGACGAACCAACGATTATTTGAATAATGTTTCATTTATCTTTAATTCACGATTTTCCTCGTGATGAGTTTATGTTTAAAACAATTTTCTGGTTAAACAGCAACACGTAATTGATCCTTGTTGACTTTTCCTGAGCGTAGTTTGAAAGGAAGCTGGAATAAATTAATGATATTAATAATAATAATAAAAATATGAATGTATCTGGAGGCACTTTCACGGAGCAACAAGGAGGCTTACAGACCAAGGAGCCCCATTCATCCGTTAATTGGAACCTACTTCACAGTATATTCTGTGAAACACTTTCGGAAGCTACCAATTGTCCCACTAGACGATGGCTCGTTGTTAATATTTCACAAATTACATCGAGTGCCACGCATTTTCCTTTATTTAAATAGTTTATATATGTGTTTAAACGGAAAGATCACAAGATATTTGACATCCTCTCTGAACTTAGATTGTGTTGAAGCATAAATGACGGTGTTTGTGCAGCAACTCAAAACCTTAAGCATGTCAGTCACTTCTTGGACAACAAACACTGGGTCTCTGTAGCTTTGGTAGAAGTAATTGACTAAGGTTCGCAAAAATATAAAATTTAAAACATACATTAGCCACAACAGGATGAAGCTGCCTGATATTACGAAGAGTAAGATGATTGATTTTCTTCGATTCTCAATCTCTGCATCAATGCCATTTTCATTTTTCTGTTGCAGGAGGTTTCTGCGGATTCTATTCGAAGCTAAAATGTGTCTGACTGTCAACACATTCATCAGCAGAATCAGAAAGAATGGAACAAACGGAGTTATTATAGTGTCAAACCAGTGAAATACAATCGATGTGGGAGAGGTGTAGTAAACCACTTTGAACTTGCAAAACCAAGGAACTTTGTTCAGTATCTCTCTGGGCTCATACATAAGGTACCAGGGAATGCTGATGAAACAGCTCAGAGAAGAAATTACTCCTACAACCACGGCTGCTGTTCTCTCGGTGCAATAACTCGTTTTCAGTTTCACCCAACAGATGGCGACCAGGCGATCAAAGGTGAAAGCCACTGTGAACCAGACTGACATGTGTGTCACCGCCGACATCAGCACCATTCTGAGTGAACACACGGGAGTGATGTCCAGAAATGTGTGATTGAAATACAGAGAATGTATGTGGTTCAAAACCACTTCGGTGATGGCGAACAGGAGATCGGCCACTGCCATGGCCACCATGTAGCGGGTGATACATTTTGAGAGCCCACACTTTCCTCGGGACAGGACCACAATGGCCAACAAGTTCCCTGTGAGATAAGTGAACAGCAATCAAACATATTTAACTGTTAGCTGCGTAATTTGAAGGTATTTTGCTCGAACTGCATTCACAGAGCTGTTCTCCACCAATGTTCATGGATTGAATTAATCATTTGTTTTCAAAAATATTTTGAATGCATTATTAAGAGAGATTGAAGGGTTCAAACATAGTTATCTCACTTGTTAGGCGACTGCGCCAACCACTGAGCTACATATATAATTTAACCAATGAACTACAGACTAAGGAAAACCGAATAACATATAAGATGTTCAAACTCATTCTCTGCCTTTCGTCTATTCATTTGGACACAAACGATCTCCTGTGACATTACCATAAAATAGAATGAAGTTTCTCCACGTTCCCTGGATAAGCATCCACGAAATAAAGTTGGTAGATTGCAATATTCATCATTCTTCTATATTCAGAATTATGTCAACATTTGGTAGGATCTGGTGAAGTAAATGCTTTGACGATAACCTGAAATTTGTGGATCAAAATTAACATAAATATGTGTTCCGTTCATACGAGAACATGAATTGGAAATCCGCCTACAAATGTTTAAGACGAAGATAACATTTCCACTATTATTGCTAAAAATATACATTACGAAAGCATAATTCACAATAAAATCAAAATATGTAAAGGGCACACACGCATTAAAATTTCGCATCTAAACGCAAATAAACTTGATCACATGTATCTGTTCTACTTGGTTATTATATTTTGGGAAAGAAAGCTTCCAGCATTTCTTGCATTGATTAAAATGAAGTTACAAAATAATTGAAAACAATTCAATCATTCTATTGTTGATCAGATACCAATGATTCCGTGGTTCTCCAATGCTTTTCTCCGTGGACTGCCCAGCTATTCTGTTCACAACATTCATCTCATTCAAAGCACCAACATATCCTCACTCCTATAATCTCCGCAGTTCCATCAATCTAGTACTTGCCAGGCTTCACTGCCTCCTTCCTAGAAAACACAATAATAATAATCCTTGCATTTAATATAGCGCTTTTCACGTCGGGAGGACGTCCCAAAGCGCTTCACAGAACACACTGTAAAGTGAATTGACTGTATATTTGTGGGCGAACGCGGCGGCCGATGGCGCACAGCAATGTCCCACAAACAGTCGTGGATTGAAAATGACCAATTTATTATTGTTTTTGGTTTTGGAGGGATTATTATTAGGCTCTGTGTGGAGTAAGGAAACTTGCCCAAGGTTTCGCCCTTGATACAAGGGTATCAAGATTGTCAAAACATCTGCAAACCGTTCCTACCCTGGAATCTCTCTGGCTCTCAACCTACTGACAGAACTGGCCCGTCCAGCCGCTGACTCGCTCATATACTCACACATCCCCCACCGTCAGACATTCTTACAGCCAATATGTCCTGAAACACTGGACGCTCAATGTCTTCACATCACACCATTTTGAGCGATCATCAGATCAGACCGGAAGATATTTCGCTTGGATTGTGTCTATGGTCCCCTAAGTTACACGCGAGGTAGCGAGCAGACCATCAAACATAAGGGTCACACTACCAGTCTCACAGCGAGAGCAGAGAGGGTTGAGCCAACCACAGAATCATATCCTTCTGGAGACATCAAAAAAGACATCAGCGGAATAGGAGGCACAGCTGGGCAAGGAAACGTAGATGAGTGTGCCATAAAAAAGCTTGTGGTACATAGGGATACAAGTAAAATGCTGCTGTAACTTATTACCTGTAATACCAATAGCTGCAAGAATAGGATAATAAACTATCAGTATCCGATAAATTGTTGGCAAATACTGCCACGGAAAGTAGGCTACAGCCCTCAACATTGTCTATCAGCAGCGGATAGACTTTCAGTCCTGGACATTCAAAGCTGCCAGTCTTTATAACCCAGGACTGTCTCCACCTGGAATAGGCTATTTGCACCAATGATTGTGTAACGCCAATGTTTCGCTGCTGGCACCAACTGCTGACTGGATTCCTTGGGGGAGGTAAGCAGGATCTCATGGGGGCTGAGCCACATTCAAGGTGACGTGTGCAACAACAGAAAGCTGGAATGAAATCTAACCCGTGTTGTGGTCAGGGTGTGTCTGTGTCTGATTCAGGCCAATTGCACGTTGCATTAAATGCCTGTGGTTGTGGGTTGTGATGACAGGGAATGAATGGCGGCCGAGCTCAATGTTATAAGACGAGGTTCGTTATCAGGCTAGTGAGTTGGAGATGAAGAAATTGTTGATCTTGTTCTGGCCCAATATCCATCACACAGGTTTGATCTTACCCAGTGAGAGTGAAACCAATATTGTACCAAACTATCACAGAGTGGATGCACCGATTGCGCAATCTCTCTGTGCGCTGAATTACATATTGTTATTTCATAAGATATGTGATTCGTGTTTCAAAAAAACAACACTCGTTGCTTCAAGCCTCTGACTCCCAAGCGTGAATTTTCCACAGATTAACACTCCGCGAACTGAAATAGTGTTTGTGTAAATTTATTCTGAATTTCACCCATTTAGATGACTAAAGACAGCAATCATGTCGCCTCCCAAAAATCTCTTTTGCGGCGTCAAAATGGCCAATATACTTAGCCACACCTCATAGTCCAGGCCCTCCATTCATAGAATCATTTTTGTTGCTCACATCAATATCTAATATCTGAGGTCATCTGCACACGTTGCGCTGTGGGTATACATTCTGTCGATCCTTTGCCTCCTGTTGTGTGCCCAGTGATGCAACGTCAAATCTTCTCGGGTTTGGCTAGAAGGACAGTTGCTGAATTCTTTGCCAGATGCTGCCCTTGTTGACCAGCTGTGAAGTTTTTACTGCAGCCGAGCTTAATCTCTCAGTTTATTTCGGCTGCTCTGGACTGCAAAGAGATTTGCACGGTCTTCAGTCAGATGTCCACCAAACACCAGGTAACTAAAATGAAACATTTACTGAACAGCCCACATCCAAGGTATCATTCTGGTACATCTCCTCTGTATCCATTCCAACACATTATTATCGTTCCTAATGTGAGAACTTGCAGATATGCAAACAATGCTGCAGGATTTAATTTCTTAATTACTAGCAGCCTCCATGTTCCGTTCCTATACTTCACCTAGGAAGGCGCTGCCCGTTTTGTTAACATATTGAATATTTATTATATATATCGATCAAAAACAGCAGTGGTCCCAATACAGACAAATGGAGAACACCGCTGCAGACTTCCCTCCAAACTGAAAGTGCCACCAAGTGAAACCTTTCCATCAATGGGTGTCGAAATTTCTGTGTGAAAGCTGCCAGTGTACTGGGTTTTATAGGTAGAACCAGAGTGTACACAAGTCCACTGGCAATGGCACATGTGTGCATATCATTCGATAGATTGCACCTGCAGCATTGTTTGTATAACTGCAAGTCCTTATGTTAGGAACGATATTAACCGTTCACCTCTACAGTCTGCTTTCAGTATCCGCGACAATTCTGTTTCCATGCTGCCACTCTCGCTTTAAAATCGTGGGCTTCTATTTTGTTTACAAGTGTATTGTATGATACTATCTAATACGCGTTTTTAAAATGCATAACAACACCAACTGTAGAACCTTATTCCACCCTCTTCGTTAATTCATAAAAAAACTTTATCCGTTTTTTTGGATTGTATTGGCTCTTCTAAATTAAACCATAATTTTCTTTGTGGAGATGTATTTTGTCACGGATTGCACCACTTATTTCCTTTAGTAAACTAGGATTCACCCCGTGCGATCCGGTGTCTTATCTAGCCTGAGCACCGATTGATTTGTCGTAATTTCTCTCGTTTTATTCTTGACCTATACAATTTCTCTGCCCACGTATCCGATACGGTAGCGTTGGCTGCATCCGCATCTTCTGTGACCACGGGAGAAACATCTATCTATACCTTTGACGGGATTGTCCCAAATAACTGTTTCATCGAAACTATTCTCTGTGTCCCACAGAGCATCCATTTGCCATTGGCTCCTCTCCACAGAGTTGTCATCACCCTGACGGGACAAATGTGTTAATGCCACACATTCATGTGAATTCTGCACTGACCGTCCCCTCTTCCTACCACAAGCACAGATACTCTCTCTGAATCCTCTATGGCTGTGGGATGACAACCTCCTGAAACGTGAGGTCCATGAACACACAGAGTCACTCATTCCTTCACTGTCTGTCTCCCATATGCACTCTGCCTGTCTACAATGGAGAGAGTGAGAGAGAGAATGTGTGTGTATATGAGACACTCAGAGAGAGAGTGAGATAAAGAATGTGAGAGACAGAGACAGAGTGTAATATTGTGAGAGAGTGTTAGAGAGAGAGGGAGAAACAACATGTCCTTGTGTAAAGGCCTTTCATGTCGGGAGGATGTCCAAGGCCGACGGACAGACAGAGATTCCGAGTTACTTCGCAGTTTCTCAACAACAAACAATAAACTGCATTTATTTCTCCTCCTTCACGGAGGATCAGGACTCGGAGCTTCTCCTCAGTTTTGGCTCATAATTGACGAATCCATTTTCATTCCTTTTCATGTGTTTATGTCAATAAACTCTTTAGCAATGAATCACACGACACTAATTGTGTTGCTCAGTCCCTGGGTCTGGTTATCAGCATCTAATGCAAAACAGCGGTCAGACACAGACAACAATTCACTGCTTCTCCTTCTCTCCTCGTGGATTTGAGGCAAGTAATCATTTGCAGTGATTCAGTCTGGGTTCAAATTACAAATAAAAACCTGCGTTTCCGCAGTATTGCCACCAGTCGGTGGTGTTGCACTGTGTAACTGCTCATTATATACTGTGTGATTATACTATTTATAATAATTCGGCATTTGATATTGCGCTGTTCACGTCTTGCAGACGCCTGAAAGCGTTTGTTTAGTCAACTCCCTTCTCCTCCTTGAGGGGAGGTGACCAGTGTCTCCCTGGAGCTGATCTGGAGCTCGGCAACAAATGTGGAATGGAGCCATTCCTGCGTGATGGTCACTCGGGTGGACACTGTGATCTCTGCCTGTCCCGGGCTGTGTGTGTGTGTGTGTGTGTGTGCGTGCGTGTCTGTGTGTGTGTTTCTGTGCCTGTGTGTGTGTGTGTGTGTGTGTTTCTGAGTGTGTCGGTGTGTGTATTACTGTGGCTGTGTTGTGTGTGTGTCGTGTGTGTCTGTGTGTGTCTGTTTGTTTCTGTGTGTGTTTGTGTCTGCGTTTCTGTGTCTGTGTGTCTGTGTCTGTCATCTGTCTGTCTCTGTATCTGTCTGCGTTGATGCTCGTGTGTATCGCTGTCTGTGTGTGTATGTTTGTACTCTTATGTGTGTGTGTTCGTGTCTCTCTCTGTGTGTGTATATGTGTGTGACTGTGTGTGGTTGTGTGTCTAAACCCCTGAGCTACAGGACAATTTACAAAGACACTTTGCATTGAATCCTGCAAAAACTCAGTCACGACACTATCCCGTGAAGCGCATTGAGACGTCTCAAAGTCCTGATAAGGCGCTAGGATAAAGACAATTATTATTGTTATTGTTGTTACAAAAAGACTTTTGAATCGCCCAAAAAAACACGTCTCCCCTTTAAGAAAGGCGGACTCGCTTTAAATCAAAATACTGTCTGCAGTTTTATATAATTTTTTGAATGGATTTTTTGATAGTGATTGATATTCCAATGATGAATATTTTTATTGTGCAAATAGAAATTAAATTATTGGCAAAATAAATTTGTATGATTCCAAATCCGTCATTTCTCCCTTGGAAATAAGAGATTTTCTACAACATCGTGATAGAAATCAGGTAATACCTGTCTAAGGCTGATTCAATGTGTTAATCATAACTTAAGGCTGATTAAGTTTGCAAAAGACTTTGCTGAATTATTTTGCTTTCCTTCAAGCGTGTGAGTGTGTCAGAGATACAATTGTTTTATATACTGCATTTATATTCTTATATTTATACAATATATAATATTAAAGTTATTTATATTTTTATACTGTGTGTGTACAGGAGAGACACCGGGAGAGGCTGTGTGTATGTGGGAGATATTGGAAGAGGCTGTTTGTACAGGAGAAAGATTGGGAGAGCTGTGTGTATACAGGCAGGACACTGGCAGTGGCTGTGTATATACAGGGGAGTCAGTGGAAGAGGTTGGTTTATACAGTGGAAGACACGGGAAGAGGCTACGTGTACAGGAGAAACACTGGGAGAGGCTGTGTGTATACAAGAGAGACAGCGGGAGAGGTAGGTGTGAAGGTGTGTAGTTTCTCCATTACATTGTGTGTAAAAGAGAAATGCTGGAAGAGGCGGTGTATGATGGAGAAACACTGGCAGAGGTCGGGTGTCCACAGGAATGACCCTGGGAGAGGTTGTGTGTATACAATCGGAGGCACTGGAAGTGGCTGTTTATACAGAAGAGACCCACAGAGAGTCTGTGTGTATACAGGAGAAACACTGGGAGCGGTTGGGTGTATAAATGCAAATAATGATCCATCAAGAAAAAAAAATGGTAATTTGATCGCTCAATCCATGACTGTTTGTGGGTCGCTGCTGTGCGAAATTGGCTGCCGCGTTTCATCCACATATGTACAGTCAAATCACTTGACAGCATATTCTGTAAAGCGCTTTGAGACGTCTAGAAGATGTGAAAAGGCACTGGATCAAATGCAAGAATTATTATTATTTTTATTATTATTATTGCTACAGAGTGAAGTCCATTTCTAGCCCCGCCAAAACCCTGCAGCACCACTTTACTGCCACCAGATAGCGGGCTGCACAGTGTAACTTCCACAGTATTCTCAGTACACCTCATAAAAATATTAATAATCTTGACATTCGATATTGCGCAGTTCACGTCTTACAGACTCCGCAAAGCGCGCGTTTAGTAAAAAAATCCCTTCTACTCTTTGAGGGAAGGTGAACAGTGTATCCCTCGAGTTGATCTGGAGGTTGGCAACCAATGTGGGAATCAAGCCAGTCTTGTGTGATGGACACTCGGGTAGACATTGCGATTTCTGCCTGTCCCGGGCTGTGTGTTTGTGTGTGTTTGTCTCTCTGTGTCTGTTTGTCTGTGTGTCTGTGTGTTTCTGTTTCTGTGTATGAGTGTCTCTGACGATATGTGTATCGGGGTGTGTCTTTGTGTGTGCCTGTGCGAGCTTGCTTTCGTCTGTTTGTGTGTCTTGGTGTATCTGTGGGTAGAGAGGAAACTTGCAAAAGGTTTCGCCCCCACTTGGGGATTGACCCCCTGCCTCTGGCTTGCGAGGCAGGGCTCTAATCACTGAGCTACAGGACCTGTTGCAGAGACAGTTTACGGTGTATCCTGTGAAGCGCTTTGAGTCGTTCCGAAGACGTGATGATACTCGGGTCAAATACAAGGATTACTATTTTTATTATAAAAAGGGCTATAACCCCATTAAACCTCGTCTCCCCTTTAAGACAGTGACGGCATCCCTTTAAAACCCAAATATGGTCAACAGATCAAAATCCTGCTCTGGCCCCGTGACCGAACCCAGCCCCGCCCCCAGCTCCGGCCCCGCCCCCAGCTCAGGCCACGCCCCTAACCCTGGCCCCGCCCCTATTTGTCTCCTGTTTGTAGCAAAGCCTCCAGCGGCTGATTGACAGAGAGAGAGAGAGAGAGAAAGTGAGAGTGAGTGTGAGAGAGAGGGAGAGAGTTAATGCAAAAAGCGGTTTGGGATTAATGCAGAATTAGGAATATTTTGCACTGATGCACTTTAAACCCCGATGATCTGAGGGGAATTTACAGCCGTTTCCCGTGTTAATCCCCGGCTGTGGGATTAAAATCAAAACCCAAAGTTAACGCAAAACCATATTTATATCATTGTGATTAACGCAAATATCGGGGTTTATTGAACTATTGCACTTGAAACACCGCGGATATGGGGGCTTTTAAAACCGTTTCCCGTGTTGTACACAGAGAGCGCTTTATTATTTAACCAGAAAGTCAATGATAAACCCCATGAGTATCGTTGGGATTAACGCAGATTTAGAAAGCCTGGGATGGGCTTTGAGACGTCTGGCAGAAGTGATGAGGAGCTGTGCACAATGTGTGGATTATTATTGTCGAGATCAGGAGCTGAAAGCTCCAGCCTGACGTTCATTGTGTCACATGTGACTTACTTTAGACTTTTCTCTGTGCAAATTAATTCTACATTCGCTCACAAACACAACCGTCGCTTCATAGTCGATTTCGGAAAGGATTGAGCCGCGGTCCCAGAGTGAAAGGTGTAATATAAACTACAAGCTTTATTGTATAAGGACACAGATTATAAAAGGTACAGACTGGTGGCCATCACAGCCAAACACAGGTCATGGCTGAGGATTTCCTTCTCATTAATCTGTCACTTGGCAGATCCTCAGAGGGTAAGAGTTTTTGCCGCCATAATTCAAACCGGGACCGAAGAAAGGATTAAGTTTCTCAGTGAAAGTCTGGGTGAAAGTGTGGAGATGAGACATGTTATCAGCGTTGTAAAATGTCACCTCTCCTCCCTCATAGTCCAGGTAAACTCCCAGCTTCCTGGGTCTTTCGCCCATGGTCAGTGGGGTGGGAGGTGAGGTACAAGCTTTATATTCATCCCCGTTTCTCAGTATCACAACCCAGAATCCGTTCTCTGGTGACAGTGTGTTTATTATTTTCCTGTTGACAGACACTCGGGCCAATCCCACATCCCACTGTGACTTGTTGTTCACCTGCACCTCCCAGTAATGTCTCCGTGATGTGAAGCCCTCAGACCCCAGGACACAGACACAGGGATCAAACCTCTTCGGGGAGTCCGGGAGCCGCTGCCGTGTGTCTCCGTGTCTCACGCTGGTCAGGTCCTCAGACAGGATGAGCTTGCGATGGGCTGTGTCAGGATCCAGAGTCAGAGAGGCCGGAGCTGAGAGAGAGAAACACAAAAGTGGAGTGAGGGGACGTCTGAGAGCTCAGACCGTGTGTGAATACATCTAAAGCTGGGGACACAATCCAGCTCAGAGGTCACAGTCGGTGTGACGATACGTGTGAGTG